>NC_090650.1:237826200-238126200 GCF_040937935.1 Hyperolius riggenbachi
GATATATATATATATATATATATATATATATATATATATATATATATATATATATATATATATATATACATAGTGGCTTGCAAAAGTATTCGGCCCCCTTGACGTTTTCCACATTTTGTCACATTACTGCCACAAACATGAATCAATTTTATTGGAATTCCATGTGAAAGACCAGTACAAAGTGGTGTACATGTGAGAAGTGGAACGACATTCATAAATGATTCCAAACATTGTTTACAAATAAATAACTGCAAAGTGTAATTATTCAGCCCCCTTTGGTCTGAGTGCAGTCAGTTGCCCATACACATTGCCTGATGAGTGCTAATGACTAAATAGAGTGCACCTGTGTGTAATCTAATGTCAGTACAAATACAGCTGCCCTGTGGCAGCCTCAGAGGTTGTCTAAGAGAATCTTGGGAGCAACAACACAATGAAGTCCAAAGAACACACCAGACAGGTCAGGGATAAAGTTATTGAGAAATTTAAAGCAGGCTTAGGCTACAAAAAGATTTCCATAGCCTTGAACATCCCACGGAGCACTGTTCAAGCGATCATTCAGAAATGGAAGGACTATGGCACAACTGTAAACCTGGAGGAAAGAGGAAACAAAGCGCCGGCACTGCTATCAAACACATTTATTCATGGCAGGGTGAGTAAAAACGCATATATCCATGCATGAATTTGTATAAAACAACACATACCGTTGGTATCAATTGGAAGGAGCGGTGGGTGCAAAAGGTGGTGGTGGTGCGGTGCCTGACGGCCGTTTCGCGCTATTTGCGCTTCTACGGAGGCTGCATGCAGGTACTGGCGCGGGCAGGCTTATATAGTATCTCCAAGTCTGCCTGCGGTGATTCGCCGCCATTCGCGCCGTCCCCCTGAGCATCACTACAAGCCTCCGCATTGGCTGCATTAGCCGCTCATGTGAGCGGAAGCAGCTGGAGGCTTAGTGACGTCGGGTAATCTCCTGCTACGGTGGCCTGCGTGGGAGACACTCTATTAGGTCTCCCAGGCAACGTTTGCGAAGCCAGGCCAATAATGCAGTCAAGGAGATTATATTGCCATCTTGTGGCCAAAATAAGTAATGCAGCTGAAAGCTGCAAAGTGCATATTTGTGCAAAAATACAACCAATTGCGAGACTACAAAGTCATATTAAAATTGCAAAAAACGACTTGTGCTAATTATTAAAGTGCGAACACTAGTGTCCCTTGATAAAGTGCAGAGTGCATATTAGTGAATCTAATTTGTGTTATAAAATTGGGTATCAAAATTTAAAATTTAAAATTGAACCTCAGGATCAAAAATTGGGAAAATTGAGTGCATGTGACAAAATTGGTGATAACAGCATCATCATATACAAATATCATATAGTGAATCAAACAGGGACCCTGTTCTTAGTGCAAATATGCTCTATTAAATTGGTACCGACTTAAGTGATGGAAGGGGTATGGGAAACTATTAAAAACACAAAAACAAGGGGGAGCAATGTGCTTATTGCTACATGTTCACCCCTCTTGGAAAGGCCATACCGAGAAAAAAAGGAGGCAATAAATCTCGGTACTTATATATTACACGTTGCTAATAAATGGCTCTAAGGAGCATGGGGGCCAGTCGTTGAAGGGCACAAACCTAGTGGATAAACTAGGTGCCAATGCTGCCAACAGCATTATGAAGGCAGCAGCAGGGCACATCAAGGAAATTGGCATATATAGGGGACTTTAATGCAGCATGGATTCCTCAGGGACTAGGTATGGGGTGGAAGGCAGGGGCGGGAAGGAGAGGGGGGGGGGGGGAAGGGACAGAACTACAGGGGAAGGGAAAGATTGGGGAAATGGGGTGGGAAGGGAAGGGATAGGGCCAGCCCTGCCCCTATCCCTTCCCTTCCCACCCCATTTCCCCAATCTTTCCCTTCCCCTGTAGTTCTGTCCCTTCCCCCCCCCCCCCCTCTCCTTCCCGCCCCTGCCTTCCACCCCATACCTAGTCCCTGAGGAATCCATGCTGCATTAAAGTCCCCTATATATGCCAATTTCCTTGATGTGCCCTGCTGCTGCCTTCATAATGCTGTTGGCAGCATTGGCACCTAGTTTATCCACTAGGTTTGTGCACTTCAACGACTGGCCCCCATGCTCCTTAGAGCCATTTATTAGCAACGTGTAATATATAAGTACCGAGATTTATTGCCTCCTTTTTTTCTCGGTATGGCCTTTCCAAGAGGGGTGAACATGTAGCAATAAGCACATTGCTCCCCCTTGTTTTTGTGTTTTTAATAGTTTCCCATACCCCTTCCATCACTTAAGTCGGTACCAATTTAATAGAGCATATTTGCACTAAGAACAGGGTCCCTGTTTGATTCACTATATGATATTTGTATATGATGATGCTGTTATCACCAATTTTGTCACATGCACTCAATTTTCCCAATTTTTGATCCTGAGGTTCAATTTTAAATTTTAAATTTTGATACCCAATTTTATAACACAAATTAGATTCACTAATATGCACTCTGCACTTTATCAAGGGACACTAGTGTTCGCACTTTAATAATTAGCACAAGTCGTTTTTTGCAATTTTAATATGACTTTGTAGTCTCGCAATTGGTTGTATTTTTGCACAAATATGCACTTTGCAGCTTTCAGCTGCATTACTTATTTTGGCCACAAGATGGCAATATAATCTCCTTGACTGCATTATTGGCCTGGCTTCGCAAACGTTGCCTGGGAGACCTAATAGAGTGTCTCCCACGCAGGCCACCGTAGCAGGAGATTACCCGACGTCACTAAGCCTCCAGCTGCTTCCGCTCACATGAGCGGCTAATGCAGCCAATGCGGAGGCTTGTAGTGATGCTCAGGGGGACGGCGCGAATGGCGGCGAATCACCGCAGGCAGACTTGGAGATACTATATAAGCCTGCCCGCGCCAGTACCTGCATGCAGCCTCCGTAGAAGCGCAAATAGCGCGAAACGGCCGTCAGGCACCGCACCACCACCACCTTTTGCACCCACCGCTCCTTCCAATTGATACCAACGGTATGTGTTGTTTTATACAAATTCATGCATGGATATATGCGTTTTTACTCACCCTGCCATGAATAAATGTGTTTGATAGCAGTGCCGGCGCTTTGTTTCCTCTTTCCTCCATGTTTACAAACCACTTTGGCCTGAGCACGCTGAGAATGCATGGCGCTTGACACATACCCTTATGCATTGGATTGTGTTGCCTTTCCCCTCCCCCCTCCTCCCTGGATGGAAGACGGCTTGCTGTGCCAGCATTTCCTTTTTTCCTTTTTACCTTCATACAACTGTAAACCTACCAAGACAAGGTAGTCCACCTAAACTCACAGGCCGAACAAGGAGAGCACTGATCAGAAATGCAGTCAAGAGGCCCATGGTGACTGTGGACGAGCTGCAGTGATCTACAGCTCAGGTGGGGGAATCTGTCCATAGGACAACTATTAGTCATGCATTGCACAAAGTTGGCTCTTATGAAAAAGTGACAAGAAGAAAGCCATTGTTAACAGAAAAGCATAGGAAGTCCTGTTAGCAGTTTGCCACAAGCCATGTGGGGGACACAGCAAACATGTGGAAGAAGAAGCTCTGGTCGAATGAGACCAAAATGGAACTTTTTGGCCAAAATATAAAACTCTGTTTTGCAGAAAACTAACACTGCACATTACTCAGAACACACCACCCCCACTATCAAATATGGTGGTGGCAGCATTATGCTCTGGGATTGCTTCTCTTCAGCAGGGACAAAGAAGCTGGTCAGAGTTGATGGGAAGATGGATGGAGCCAAATACAGGGCAATCTTGGAAGAAAACCTCTTGATGTCTGCAAAAGACTTGAGACTGGGGCTGAGGTTCACCTTCCAGCAGGACAACGACCCTAAACATAAAGCCAGGGAAACAATGAAATGGTTTAAAACAAAACATATCCATGTGTTAGAATGGCCCAGTCAAAGTCCATATCTAAATCCAATCGAGAATCTGTGGCAAGATCTGAAAACTGCTGTTCACAAACGCTGTCCATCTTATCTGACTGAGCTGGAGCTGTTTTGATAAGAAGAATGGGCAAGGATTTCAGTCTCTAGATGTGCAAAGCTGGTAGAGACATACCCTAAAAGACTGGCAGCTGTAATTGCAGCAAAAGGTGGTCTAACAAAGTATTGACTCAGGGGGCTGAATAATTACGCACACCCTACTTTGCAGCTATTGATTTGTAAAAAATGTTTGGAATAATGTATGATTTTCGTTTCAATTCTCACGTGTACACCACCTTGTATTGGTCTTTCACGTGGAATTCCAATAAAATTGATGCATGTTTGTGGCAGTAATGTGACAAAATGTGGAAAACGTCAAGGGGGCCGAATACTTTTGCAAGCCACTGTATAGTATATTTATATATTTACACACACACTGCAAAGTAACTGTTTTCACACACACACACACACACACACACACACACACACACACACACACACACACACACACACACACACACACACACACACACACATACACACGCACTGCAAAGCAACTGTGAAGGCAGTCTTTATGCTGTTTTGCTCAAAAGGAGTCAGTGTCTATAATTTCCAAAATGGATTTCAATTTTTGTTTCCTCAGATTACACAAAAATTCTTCCTTTCACCTCAGTTCACCTTAAAGAGAATCTGTACTCTAAAATTCTTTCAATAAAGAGCATACCATTCTATTCATTATGTTCTCCTGGGCCCCTCTGTGCTGTTTCTGCCACTCCCTGCTGCAATCCTGGCTTGTAATTGCCATTTTTATGCAGTGTTTACAAACAAAAGACATAGCAAGTGATAGCCTGAGAAGAGCTCAGTGTGTGATTCATACAGAGTGTGCAGGGGCCTGGAGAGGGTGTGTATAGCTTCTATCCAATCACAAGCAGCACAGCACATTCCAGCTTTACTGCCTCAGCCCGACAGACCCGACAGAGGAGAGAAGATTAGATCATATAACAGAGATAATACAGCCACTGTGCAAGTAGGAAAGGCTGCAGTTAGACAGAGCACAGTATAGGAACTTATAGGATAGAAGAAATGAGGATGAAAATTTTGTTACAGAGTCTCTTTAAAGGACATTGGGCTCAGAGAAGGGGCCATATTTCAAATCCGTGTTTATATATATAGTTGCTTCTTTGCATAGTATAGCTTTAACTTGCACTTGTTGATACAGTGATTAGTGTTGATGTTTGAATTTGGGAGCCTTCATTCAGAAACCTTACCCGAATTATGCCAAACACAGCACTATAGCACCAAAGCTAGTGGACAGGATCAAGAAGTAGGGGTCCATTCTGCACTACACCTGACTCTGATGCTTCCTCCTTCTAAGGCAGAAAGAGTAAGCATTAAAGTCATGTGACACATGGCCTTGTCACTTGCGCACACAGATCTCTCTGGATTATATGAATATTTCAATATTATGTATTATTTACTGCAGTTGATAAAATCTCCCAATTCTTTCTAATTTAACCACTTGAGGACCTAGGGCTTTCTACCCCTTAAGGACCGGCCACTTTTTTTCCATTCAGACCACTGCAGCTTTCACGGTTTATTGCTCGCTCATACAACCTACCACCTAAATGAATTTTGGCTCCTTTTCTTGTCACTAATAAAGCTTTCTTTTGGTGCTATTTGATTGCTCCTGCGATTTTTACTTTTTATTATATTCATCAAAAAAGACATGAATTTTGCCAAAAAAATGATTTTTTTAACTTTCTGTGCTGACATTTTTCAAATAAAGTAAAATTTCTGTATACATGCAGCGTGAAAAATGTGGACAAACATGTTTTTGATTAAAAAAAACCCATTCAGTGTATATTTATTGGTTTGGGTAAAAGTTATAGCGTTTACAAACTATGGTGCAAAAAGTGAATTTTCTCATTTTCAAGCATCTATGACTTTTCTGACCCCCTGTCATGTTTCATGAGGGGCTAGAATTCCAGGATAGTATAAATACCCCCCAAATTACCCCATTTTGGAAAGAAGACATCCCAAAGTATTCACTGAGAGGCATAGTGAGTTCATAGAAGATATTATTTTTTGTCACAAGTAAGCGGAAAATGACACTTTGTGAGAAAAAAAAAAAAAAAAAGTTTCCATTTCTTCTAACTTGCGACAAAAAAAAAATGAAATCTGCCACAGACTCACCATGCCCCTCTCTCAATACCTTGAAGGGTCTACTTTCCAAAATGTGGTCATTTGTGGGGTGTGTTTACTGTCCTGACATTTTGGGGGGTGCTAAATTGTAAGCACCCCTGTAAAGCCTAAAGGTGCTCATTGGACTTTGGACCCCTTAGCGCAGTTAGGCTGCAAAAAAGTGCCACACATGTGGTATTGCCGTACTCAGGAGAAGTAGTATAATGTGTTTTGGGGTGTATTTTTACACATACCCATGCTGGGTGGGAGAAATATCTCTGTAAATGACAATTTGTAATTTTTTTTACACACAATTGTCCATTTACAGAGATCTTTCTCCCACTCAGCATGGGTATGTGTAAAAATACACCACAAAACACATTATACTACTTCTCCTGAGTACGGCAATACCACATGTGTGGCACTTTTTTGCACCCTAACTGCGCTAAAGGGCCCAAAGTCCAATGAGTACCTTTAGGATTTCACAGATCATTTTGAGAAGTTTCGTTTCAAGACTACTCCTCACGGTTTAGGGCCCCTAAAATGCCAGGGCAGTATAGGAACCCCACAAATGACCCCATTTTAGAAAGAAGACACCCCAAGGTATTCCGTTAGGAGTATGGTGAGTTCATAGAAGATTTTATTTTTTGTCAAAAGTTAGCGGAAAATGACACTTTGTGAAAAAACACAATTAAAATCAATTTCCGCTAACTTGTGACAAAAAATAAAATCTTCTATGAACTCGCCATACTACTAACGGAATACCTTGGGGTGTCTTCTTTCTAAAATGGGGTCATTTGTGAGGTTCCTTTACTGCCCTGGCATTTTAGGGGCCCTAAACCGTGAGGAGTAGTCTTGAAACGAAATTTCTCAAAATGACCTGTGAAATCCTAAAGGTACTCATTGGACTTTGGGCCCTTTAGCGCAGTTAGGGTGCAAAAAAGTGCCACACATGTGGTATCGCCATACTCGGGAGAAGTAGTACAATGTGTTTTGGGGTGTATTTTTACACATACCCATGCTGGGGGGGGGGGAGAAATACCTCTGTAAATGGACAATTGTGTGTAAAAAAATCAAAAGATTGTCATTTACAGAAGTATTTCTCCCACCCAGCATGGGTATGTGTAAAAATACACCCCAAAACACATTATACTACTTCTCCCGAGTACGGCAATACCACATGTGTGGCACTTTTTTGCACCCTAACTGCACTAAGGGGCCCAAAGTCCAATGAGTACCTTTAGGATTTCACAGGTCATTTTTGTTTCAAGACTACTCCTCACGGTTTAGGGCCCCTAAAATGCCAGGGCAGTATAGGAACCCCACTAATGACCCCATTTTAGAAAGAAGACACCCCAAGGTATTCCGTTAGGAGTATGGTGAGTTCATAGAAGTTTTTATTTTTTTGTCACAAGTTAGCGGAAATTGATTTTAATTGTTTTTTTTCACAAAGTGTCATTTTCCGCTAACTTGTGACAAAAAATAAAATCTTCTATGAACTCACCATACTCCGTACGGAATACCTTTGGGTGTCTTCTTTCTAGAATGGGGTCATTTGTGGGGTTCCTATACTGCCCTGGCATTTTAGGGGCCCTAAACCGTGAGGAGTAGTCTTGAAACCAAATGTCGCAAAATGACCTGCGAAATCCTAAAGGTACTCATTGGACTTTGGGCCCCTTAGCGTACTTAGGGTGTAAAAAAAAAAGTGCCACACATGTGGTACTGCCGTACTCAGGAGAAGTAGTATAATGCGTTTTGGGGTGTATTTTTACACATACCCATGCTAAGTGGGAGAAATATCTCTGTAAATGACAATTGTTTGATTTTTTTACACACAATTGTCCATTTACATAGAAATTTCTCCCACCCAGCATGGGTATGTGTAAAAATACACCCCAAAACACATTATACTACTTTTCCTGAGTACGGCGATACCACATGTGTGACACTTTTTTGCAGCCTAGGTGCGCTAAGGGGCCCAACGTCCTATTCACAGGTCATTTTGAGGCATTTGTTTTCTAGACTACTCCTCGCGGTTTAGGGCCCTTAAAATGCAAGGGCAGTATAGGAACCCCACAAGTGACCCCATTTTAGAAAGAAGACACCCCAAGGTATTCCGTTAGGTGTATGGCGAGTTCATAGAAGATTTTATTTTTTGTCACAAGTTAGTGAAAAATGACACTTTGTGAAAAAAAACCAATAAAAATCAATTTCCGCTAACTTTTGACAAAAAATAAAATCTTCTATGAACTCGTCATACACCTAACAGAATACCTTGGGGTGTCTTTTTTTCTAAAATGGGGTCACTTGTGGGGTTCCTATACCGCCCTGGCATTTTACAGGCCCAAAACCGTGAGTAGTCTGGAAACCAAATGTCTCAAAATGACTGTTCAGGGGTATAAGCATCTGCAAATTTTGATGACAGGTGGTCTATGAGGGGGCGAATTTTGTGGAACCGGTCATAAGCAGGGTGGCCTTTTAGATGACAGGTTGTATTGGGCCTGATCTGATGGATAGGAGTGCTGGGGGGTGACAGGAGGTGATTGATGGGTGTCTCAGGGGGTGGTTAGAGGGGAAAATAGATGCAATCAATGCACTGGGGAGGTGATCGGAAGGGGGTCTGAGGGGGATCTGAGGGTTTGGCCGAGTAATCAGGAGCCCACACGGGGCAAATTGGGGCCTGATCTGATGGGTAGGTGTGCTAGGGGGTGACAGGAGGTGATTGATGGGTGTCTCAAGGTGTGATTAGAGGGGGGAATAGATGCAAGCAATGCACTGGCGAGGTAATCAGGGCTGGGGTCTGAGGGCATTCTGAGGGTGTGGGCGGGTGATTGAGTGCCCTAGGGGCAGATAGGGGTCTAATCTGATAGGTAGCAGTGACAGGGGGTGATTGATGGGTAATTAGTGGGTGTTTAGGGTAGAGAACAGATGTAAACACTGCACTTGGGAGGTGATCGGACGTCGGATCTGCGGGCGATCTATTGGTGTGGGTGGGTGATCAGATTGCCCGCAAGGGGCAGGTTAGGGGCTGATTGATGGGTGGCAGTGACAGCGGGTGATTGATGGGCGGCAGTGACAGGGGGTGATTGATGGGTGGCAGTGACAGGGGGTGATTGATGGGTGATTGATAGGTGATTGACAGGTAATCAGTGGGTTATTACAGGGGAGAACAGATGTAAATATTGCACTGGCGAATTGATAAGGGGGGGGGTCTGAGGGCAATCTGAGCGTGTAGGCGGGCGATTGGGTGCCCGCAAGGGGCAGATTAGGGTCTGATCTGATGGGTAACAGTGACAGGTGGTGATAGGGGGTGATTGATGGGTGATTGATGGGTAATTAGTGGGTGTTTAGAGGAGAGAATAGATGGAAACACTGCGCTTGGGTGGTGATCTGATGTCGGATCTGCGGGCGATCTATTGGTGTGGGTGGGTGATCAGTTTGCCCGCAAGGGGCAGGTTAGGGGCTGATTGTTGGGTGGCAGTGACAGGGGGTGATTGATGGGTGATAGGTGATTGGCAGGTGATTGACAGGTGATCAGTGGGTTATTACAGGGAAGGCCAGATGTAATTAATGCACTGGCGAATTTATAAGGGGGGGGGGGGGTCTGAGGGCAATCTGAGCGTGTGGGCGGGTGATTGGGTGCCCGCAAGGGGCAGATTAGGGTCTGATCTGATAGGTAACAGTGACGGTTGGTGATAGGGGGTGATTGATGGGTGATTGATGGGTAATTAGTGGGTGTTTAGAGAAGATAACAGATGTAAACAATACATTTGGGAGGTAATCTGACGGCGGGTTTGCGGGCGATCTAATGGTGTGGGTGAGTGATCAGATTGCCCGCAAGGGGCAGGTTAGGGGCTGATTGATGGGTGGCAGTGACAGGGGGTGACAGGGGGTGATTGATGGGTGATAGGTGATTGGCAGGTGATTGACAGGTGATCAGTGGGTTATTACAGGGAAGAACAGATGTAATTAATGCACTGGTGAATTGATAAGGGGGGGTCAGAGGGCAATCTGAGCGTGTGGGCGGGTGATTGGGTGCCCGCAAGGGGCAGATTAGGGTCTGATCTGATAGGTAAAAGTGACAGGTGGTGATAGAGGGTGATTGATGGGTGATTGATGGGTAATTAGTGGGTGTTTAGAGGAGAGAATAGATGTAAACAATGGATTTGGGAGGTGATCTGATTTCGGATCTGCGGGCGATCTATTGGTGTGGGGGGGTGATCAGATTGCCCGCAAGGGGCAGGTTAGGGGCTGATTGATGGGTGGCAGTGACAGGGGGTGATTGACGGGTGATTGACGGGTGATTGACAGGTGATGGACAGCAGGTGATTGCCAGGTGATTAGGGGGGATAGATGCATACAGTACATGGGGGGGGGGGGTCTGGGGAGAATCTGAGGGGTGGGGGGTGATCAGGAGGGAGCGGGGGGCAGGGGGGATAAAAAAAAATAGCGTTGACAGATAGTGACAGGGAGTGATTGATGGGTGATTAGGGGGGTGATTGGGTGCAAACAGGGGTCTGGGGGGTGGGCAGGGGGGGTCTGATGGGTGCTGTGGGCGATCTGGGGCAGGGGGGGGGGAAATCAGTGTGCTTGGTGCAGACTAGGGTGGCTGCAGCCTGCCCTGGTGGTCCCTCGGACATTGGGACCACCAGGGCAGGAGGCAGCCTGTATAATACACTTTGTAAACATTACAAAGTGTATTATACACTTTGTATGCGGTGATCGTCGGGTTAACATCCCGCCGGCGCTTCCGTATGGCCGGCGGGATGTTGCGGTGGGTGAGCGGCGCCAGGCGGAGGCGGAGGATCGTGTCACGGATGACGCGATCGCTCCGCCCATGCCCATACAAGGACCGCCGCCAATTGTCAATACGGCGGTCCTTGCGGCGTCCACTTCCCTGCCGCCAATTGTATATACGGCGGTCGGGAAGTGGTTAATGTTGAGGATTTTTATTCTTACATTTTTTTCTCTGTTTACCTACATGTGTTTTTCTTCCAAATCCTGGACTTTTTACATCAAATTGCTCCAAATCAACATTACTTAGCTGTAAGATTTCCACCAGATTTTTGTTCCCATACATTACACATGTGTTCCTGTCTTTTGTGGCCCCTGTCCAAATGTATCTGAAATGAGTTGGATGGCATCAAATTCAACACAAGCATTTTTTTTTTCATAAAGCAATAACATTTTGCAGTTTCAACATTTAAGATGTTGTCTTTGCAGTATTGTCAATTAGTTAGATAGTTTAATGAATTTGCAAATCAGTGCATTCTGTTTTTATTTACATTTGACGCAGCATCTTTACATTTTGTAATTGTTGATTTATACGGATAAGCAGTGTCTCTCGCTTAGTGCTGCATTTCCAAGTTGTTAGCATTGTAATGAAAGACAAAGAATTAAAACTCAAGTATTCCACTTTGAGTATGTGTATTATTAGACACACAATTCATCCAGTCATAAAAAGTCTGTATATTTATTTTATATTTGACTGTCTAAACAAGCTTAAATAAATAAGTGAAGATGATCAAGCAAAGTCCAGTCCTTTAACCACTTCCATACCGTGAATCTCTGTCCCCTTAAGAAAAACAAAAGTTTGCTTTCCTAAAACAGAAAGAATTTGCAATAATTCAGGTTGGAATGAGCTTGAGATGTCTTCCAGAGCAACACTGCTGAATATATGCAAATTTACCATTGTACCCTTAGAAGCTAAACACACCTCCAGAACCGCTGGAATGCAATGACGTGTCAGCTTGTTAATTTGTACAGAGCCATAATAATCCAACATGCATACAGACTGTTTTGGATTGTTTGATCCTCATCAGTGCATGGCATTAATTAATTTGGCTCTATGCAGTAGGGCTTGTGAATCTGAGAGGCACAGACTAACCTTGCTGGTCACTCCAACCTGAATTATAGCAAATTCTTTCTGTTTTAGGAAAGCAAACTTTTGTTTTTCTTAACATCTTAGTAAGGGGGCTTTTAGGACCATTGTAGTCCCTTACACACTCTAATGAGTTCTGGGTCACCATGAGCTTGCTGGTTAGTCTGTCCCCTTAAGAAACAAGTACTTTTTTTTCTAAATTCGAGCAATAATCAGCGTGATTGGCTCACAGTGATCACGGGGTGAGAAGCCAATGAAATTGGTTTCTGACTGAGATATGGAGCACTGCTGTCAGCATGAGAGTAGAGGGAGCTGGTTTCAGTGACAGCAGAGCAGTGCGAACGGCGAGGGTGGTGGGTCTGCACTGTGAGAGTGATTGAAATGTATGCCCTGGCAGGAATAACAGCACATCAATATGGCGTACATTTCAAACACTGCTGTCTGGAAACAAAGTTCAGTTGAGTCTGTCTTTTCCTCTAGGGAAGTGAGATCTGGTACTTATGGCAGATGAGAGTTAAGAGCCTTCATTTATTTTTAACAAAGCCTCTGGGTTTGAAAGATCTGTTCAGAGTCAGACTGTATGCCCCATGGCCATTTGCCAGTCTGGGGTGTGTTCCAGGCATTTTGATAAATCTGGATTCCCCAATTATTTCTGAATTACATATTTTCATGTTTCTGTAATACTAAGAAACCAAAACAGCACAGACTTTATTAGCATAAAATTATTAATTGACTGGCATAAAAAGTGTGAAAGTATACTTATTTCAGAAGCTCAAATGTGACTTCCTAGAATCCTCCTTGTCATATTTATTTGATGTTTATTATGTCTAATGTTGTTTGGATGTTGATATCATTTGAATTTATTGTGCAACTCAAAGTAAATGCAGGACTGCTGTTGTGAAGTTATAAAAAAAAATATGTATAGAAAGTGTTTTTCTTGACTTGCTAAGATCAGGAGAATTTCCGTAATGAACAGTTAGCCTAAGCTATTTCACTTACTAAATTAAATTGAACCTTAAATGGGGGAATTAAGTTAATTTTACATAGCTGGGGCTTCTTGCAGCCCCGCATAGTCTTGTAGGTTCTTCACGGTCCTCTTCGTTGATCTGCTGTCACCCCATGAGCTGTCCGGGCAGCTCAGTGGCCAGGAGTGTCCTACGCATGCGCAGTTCTTACAACTTGATTGTGAAGGTGCAGGATTGGAGCCAGGCATGTGCAGTAACCCAAGACTTATCCAGATGAAGAGCCTTTAGAGGGGCACAGCAGCACAACGCTGGAAGAAGCCCCAGGTAAGTACAACTTAACTTATTTCCCCCACTTACGGCTTACCTTAAACTCCTTTTATGACCATTATTTCCGGCAGGAACGCTTTGAACCAGACCTGCACCACAACTAATAGTTGCTTATGCTTCCTGACTGATTTACATAGTACCTGGTTACGTTATGAACCAGAACCACTAGGATTTTGTAAGGGACTGAAAGAAACCTAAAAAGCTCCCTTTCTGAAAAAAAGAGATTTCAGAGACTGTCATTATGACTTTTAGGAAATTTTCTAGGTAATCAGTGACATGGGACTTGATTCACAAAAGGGTGATAACTGAGTTATTACGCCTAAAAGCTTCGCAGTGCAAACGAAGATGCTAAGTAGTTTGCACTCTAGTTTGCACGTGCAAACTAGGGTGCAAACTACTTAGCACCCTAGTTTGCACGTGCAAAGCTTTTAGGCGTGATAACTGAGTTTTTAGGCGGGATAACTGGGTTATCGCGCTTTTGTGAATCAAGCCTATAGTGTAAAACACCACCTCCTTTTTCCTCAATCAGATTTTGGGTGCTCCTAAACCTTCACTATCATCAAAAAAGCTTCTTCTTAAAAAAATGTATGCAGCATCAGTCTCTAGCTTCTATGGTCAGCTGGATTTACATGCAGTTTTGCCCTAATACATAGCATCTTCACAATCTAATTCTGAATATACCTTTAAAGGAATACTGTAGGGGGTCGGGGGAAAATGAGTTGAACTTACCTGGGGCTTCTAATTGTCCCCCACAGACATCCTGTGCCCACGCAGCCACTCACCGATGCTCCAGCCCCGCCTCTGGTTCACTTCTGGAATTTCAGAGTTTAAAGTCTGAAAACCACTGTGCATGCATTGCTGTGTCCTTGCTCCCGTTGATGTCACCAGGAGCGTACTGCACAGGCACTAACCATACTAGGCCTGCGCAGTACACTCCTGGTGACATCAGTGGGAGTGAGGACACGGCAACGCAGGCGCAGTGGTTTTCAGACTTTAAAGTCTGAAATTACAGAAGTGAACCGGAGGCGGGGCTGGAGTATCGGTGAGTGGCTGTGTGGGCACAGGATATCTGTGGGGGACCATTAGAAGCCCTGAGTAAGTTCAACTCCTTTTCCACCGACCCCCCTACAGTATTCCTTTAAGTTTTGGGCAAAAATTCAGAACAAAAATATCCTGTAAATGGTTGGGATTTGGCAGAAGCGAAAGAGGCCACAATAGGTAGTTGGAACCCCCCCCAAAAAAACTCCTCTCCCCCACCCTTCCCCCAGTAACTGCATTCTCTTTGATCCCCCCCCCCTCCCTCCCCTTGCCATCCCTTCCTATAAGTCTGCCCCCATGCACAGCTAGGTCACTGATTACAGCTACATAAGTGTATCATACACATAATTACATCACATTTCAGTAGTGCATGAGACTAAATACATATAATGTGCTATAGTTCTAGTGCTCCATTTTAAATACCACATAGCCAGGCTGCGTATAAAATAGCACGCCCTATCATTTTAAAGCTAACATACATTTATTTATAAGAGCACAATTGAAAAATGACATCACAAGGACTTGTTAACAAGAAAATGATTTATTTACAATAGGACAACTTTTAAAATAATGTTAGAGCTGAAATATCACAGGAAGTTTGTGTAAATAGATCACCCTGCTATAAGACAGACCTGTGACTGTCTATTCCATCTTTAAACTATACAGATGGCATTTAAAAGAAAATATGAAATTACATCTTGGAACTTGCAAAATCCCCAGGCTGCATTCTTATTTTTAATATTATTTCCCCCCCCCCCCCCCCCTATAAACCCTTAAGCTTTCTTGCCTGTCCTCTCCTGGCTTTGTTATTTCTAGAACTGTTTCAGCCCACTCCATTTCTTAAAATCATACACAGAGATGTTATTCTCTCTCTTAGGATATATTTAATGATGGGGGAGAAATGTTTGGCTCATCTAAATGATTTCTGCTCAGCTAACCTAATTCCATTATCCGTTAGTCATGTTTACTGCGTACTGACAGCTAATAACTCAGGCGGAACTCTGTAACCATTTTTAATCTTACTCTTCATCCAAGTCAGTGCTCAAAGTGCTCTGCTCCCTTGATTATTAAGGATCATGTGCACGTATCCTGTCAGCTTTCAGTTCATGGAATCTGAATAAGCCACAAGGTCACATTTTTCAAACCAACTTTGCAGATTGACATATGATAATTACAAGCACCTATCAAAAACGATTTGAATTATCTGAGACACAGCACCTCAGACATTAACATTTGCTCCTTAAGCCTATAAGGAAAAAACACACTAAATGACAGTCTTCGCTATGAATATAAGCACAGAGCTTCAATGAAAAATGCTTCTACATTTTTTTTTCTTTAACGCTGAGTGATATGGGATTAATAAACACACACTAAATGGTTTGATATTATGCCTTTCATGTGTATATTTATTGTATATGAAAACGCTGTGCTGTCATGGCCAATAGTATCTGATCACCAAAAAGGTGATGAGGGGGAAAAATCTATTATAAATGTGTTGTATGTTCATTGATTTACTGATCTGATTATATTGATCTGGTATATTGAGCTGCCTTCATTTTTATCTTTATTGTCAGATTTAATACATGCGGTGCTTTATGAAATGTTTAACCACTTCACAACTGAGGAGTTTTACCCCTTGAGCACTAGAGCAATTTTTACCTTGCAGCGCTCCTTCCATTCATTCATCTATAACTTTATCATTACTTATCGCAATGAAATGAACTATATCTTGGTTTTTTTGCCACCAATTAGGCTTTCCTAAGGTGGGACATTATGCCAAGAATTATTTTATTCTAAATGTGTTTTAATTGGAAAATAGGAAAAAATGTGGGGAAAAAATAATTATTTTTCAGTTTTCTGCCATTATAATTTTTAAATAATGCATGCTACTGTATTTAAAACCCATGAAATTTATTTGACCATTTGTCCCGATTATAAAACCATTTAAATTATGTCCCTATCACAATATTTAGCACCAATATTTTATTTGGAAATAAAGGTGCATGTTTTTCAGTTTTGCTTTCATCCCTAATTACAAGCCCATTGTTTATAAAGTAACAGTGTTATACCCTCTTGACATACATATTTAAAAAGTTCAGTCCCTAAGGTAACTATTTATGTATTTATTTTTTGTAATTTTTTTGTTTTGTTTTTTATTACAAAAAATTATGAGGCTGGGAAACTTTTTTTTTTCACAATGATCGCTGCTTCTCATAGAAGCAGCGGATCATTGCGGGGCTTACATCAACGAACGGGAACGTGTTTTCCTGTTCATTGATCTCCGGGTAAGCAGGCGTGCATGCGAGTGGGAGCGCGGGCAGCGGCGGAAGCGCGGGAGGTGCGGATATCTCCATCCGTGGGGGTGAAAGGATGGAAAATGGGATATCCGCACCTATGGGGGTAAAGTGGTTAAAGCAAACCTGAAGCGAAAAAAAACAAAGAAAACAAAACTATGATAAAATAAATAGTTTGTGTAGTATAGATAATTAACCTCTTGACGACCAGCTAACGCCGATTGGCGTAAACTGGTCGTCTGCGGGTTACCATGGAAACGGCCGCTTGATCGAGCGGCCTTTCCATGTCAGTTCACGGAGGATGTCTCCGTGAACAGCCGGAGAGCCACCGATCATGGCTCGCCGGCAAAATGTAAACAGGCGGGGAAGAAATCCCCGCTGTTTACATCATACGGTGCAGCAGCGCCGTAAGGCAGATCGGCGATCCCCGGCCTCTGATTGGCCGGGGATCGCCGGCATATGATAGGCTGAAGCTTATCCTTCAATGCGCAGGACGGAAATCCGTCCTGCGCAGCTCACAGGGGGAGGGAGAGGGAGGGAGCGGGCAAGACGCTTTGAAGAGCCCCCCCCCCGCTAAGCAAATGCAGCTGGCGGCGATCAGACCCCCCCAGCAGGACATCCCCCTAGTGGGGGAAAAAGGGGGGTAGTCTGATTGCCCTGCTGCACTCCTGATCGGTGCTGCGGGCTGTAGAGCCCACGCAGCACCGATCACTGAAAAATCCCCTGGTCGGCAGGAGGTTAATAGAACATTAGTAGCAAAGAAAAAAAGTCTCATATTTTTATTTTCAGTTATATAGTTTTTTATGACATTGCATCATTTTGTCATATTTGCAGTTTACAATACACATTTTAAATTATGAAACATTATTTTAAACTACGAAACAGAGCAGAGCTTATGACCCTTTGAACATCCCTGCAGTAAAACCTTATATCTCTCACTGTTTCTTTAATGTGTAAGTGCTTCAGAAAAAAACACTGTAGATGACCCAGGTTGGGCCAGAGAGCTCAGAAAAGCTCTTTTGCATAGATAACAACTGAAGTTTCTTAACTATTCCTGTACTGGAAACAATATGAGACTCTTTTCTTTGCTACTAATGTTCAATTTCTTAGCTGTACTACTACACATACAATTCATTAACTCATAGGATTATTTTCATTTCAGATTCCCTTTAAAATTGTTGATGAAATCACAATTATTGTATTTATTTATTTATTTTTGTTACTATACCGGGGAATAGATAGAAGGATGATGATGATGATTGTTATAATTATTAATTTATAAAGTGTCAACATATTCCAAAGTAAGAAACAAACATGGGGTACAAAATAATACAGATAATGGTATACACCAATAGATGAAATACAGAGTTTGTACAAAATGCAGAATCGGTACAAAATACAGAATTGGAAATTACAGTGACAAAAGTAACATGAATTAAATGTGTAAAAAAATGTTAAGATGCAAAAGGGTGACAGAGCCCCGCCCTTGTGAGCTTACAATCTAAAAGAATGGGGGGGAGGGGACACACGAGGTGAGGTAGTAAACAATATTCATACCTAGAAGAAGAATGTTTTAGATTACCTAGTAGGAGGAAAACTTGGCCAGAGGTCAAAGTCGACCTGGCCTAGTTTGTGAGTTTTGTGGGCGCGTTTAATGATATGAAAGGTTGGAGAGTGACGGATGTGTTGTGGCAGGGAATTCCAGAGGAGGGGTGAAGTGTGTGCAAAATCTTGTCTACTGTATACATAAATGTGAGGAGGTGATTCTAGAAGAGGACAAAAGAAGATCATGTGTAGATCTGAGATTGCGGTTGGTTTGATATCTGGAAACTAGTGAGGAGATGTACAAAGGAGAGAGATTGTGGAGAGCTTTGTAAGTTAGATTTAAGAGTTTGAACTTAACCTTCTTGTTAATTGGTAGCCAGTGAAAAGCTTGAAAGAGAGAAGCAGCAGAGGAAGAGTGAGAAGAAATATGAATGAGTCGAGCAGCTGAATTTAGTACAGATTGGAGTGGTGCCAGTCTGTTAGAATCAGCAAAAAGCTGTTTTGTCCATCAGTTCTTGGACCCAGAAATACCACTGTTTATACCAAAGTCACAAAGTTCCATGGAGTTCCAAGAGACAGGAAATGAAGGAAAATTTATCCAACAGGAACACAAGACAGCAATAAAATATGCCAATAGTTCCTAAGGCATTTCCACACTGTTAATAACTGAAAAACAATGATGGAACTGGGATTTAAACTCTGTACGTAAGCTCAAAAATGATGCTTATAATATTAACAGATACAGTAATTATTACAAGTAATGGTTTTGAGAATGATCACTGTACAGGTGCTCCACTGTGAGTATTACAATATTGTGCTTATTTATTATTGATCACTTAGTGAGCTGTCGCAGTGCATTATAAATAACCTTGTGGGATACTGCTTGTGGTATTGATGCTTGATTTTCACTCGAGGCTATCACAAGCAGCTAGCTTGCTTTCAGGCCTTTACACCTTTCTGAGGTATTTTGAAAAGCATAAATGTAAAGAACAAATTACAATATGAGTTATTTAGGCACTGGCACTCAGCTTCTGTAGTGATTATGGCTGTGGCTGACAGATGTCGATCATCGGGGATTAGGACCTGATCCCCTTTGGCAACATGGCTGGGCCAGGCTGCACACCTGTGTCAGCTGTATAGCTGATGTCGCACTGCGTTGCTATGCTGGAAGGAGGGTAGATAACAGAGAGAAAATGATTGGTGCATGTGTGATGTCACCCGATGGGTGGGGGAGTGGCACAAACAGTGGGGTCGGTGGGGGATTGGTGATGGTGGCTGCATTACACACCCCTGTCGCCTGATTATTGGATGAGGCATTTGTTATCGACCGCCAATTTAACTCAGGCTTTTGTGCAGGCCTTTAGAATTAACTCCAGTACTGAAGCCAAAATGAAGATAAGGAAAGGTGACTACAGGATAGATGTCAATTAGGAATATTAGAGTTAGTGGTTTCGGGTTAGAGGACGTTAGTATTATTGATAAGGGCTAGGAGGTTAAAGAGAAACTCTGACCAAGAATTTAAGTTTATCCCAATCAGTAGCTGATACCCCCTTTTACATGAGAAATCTATTCCTTTTCACAAACAGACCATCAGGGGGCGCTGTATGGCTGATATTGTGGTGAAACCCCTTCCACAAAGAAATTCTGAGTATGTATTCTTGTCAGTTTCCTGTCTGTGAACCCTGTTGCATTGTGGGAAACAGCTGTTTGCAGCTGTTTCCAACTGCCAAAACAGCAAGCAGCAGCTGCATCACTTGCCAGCAGTAAAAATGTCACCATGTGATAAATGTCAGAATATAAGTCAGGGATTTAAAATATTTTACAATGGGCTAAAACTGACTAAATCATTTATACATAATTATTGTAAAAATGAAGCACTTTTTTATTACATTTTTTTCACTGGAGTTCCTCTTTAAGATTAGGTGACAAGAAAGGATATTTGTGAGGGAGGGAGATTAAATCTCAGTATCGAGCAGGGGGAGTTGCAACAGGAAAGGATTATTGTTACAAGAGAGGTTAAGGTTGGGAGACAAAAAACAGCGGTGTAAAACAGAAATTTGCCTTCTTTGAACAGAAGGTATATGTGTTTTTTTCCAGGTTGGAGTGAGCATATTGTTGTCCCACACTGCACCACTGCTGAATATGCAAATTGTCCCTTTGTTGTCCTTGAAAGCTAAACACGCCTCCAGAACCGCTGGAATGCAATGATGTGTTAGCTTGTTATTATTACAGAGCCAAACTAAACCAACATGCACACATTGGGCTTGATTCACAAAGCGGTGCTAACAGTTAGCACACTGGCTAAAAGCCCTTTATCACGCCTAAACTCAGTTTAGGCGTGATAAGTTTAGGTGTGATAAGTTTAGGCGTGATAAGTTTAGGTGTGATAAGTTTAGGCGTGATAAGTTTAGGCGTGATAAGTTTAGGCGTGATAAGTTTAGGCATGATAACTATAGCACCAACTGGGTTAGCACCGCAGTGCACAGCTGATCAAAAGTTTTGCGCTAGCAAAGTCTGGTGCACTTTGCATAGAATTTAATGGCGCTGCTTTGCGTGCGGGACTGTGCGCAATCTAAACTTATCTAAACTTATCACACCTAAACTTATCACGCCTAAACTTATCGCGCCTAAACTTATCACGCCTTAACTGTTTTTTTACCAGCGTGGTGCAATGGTTATCACGCCTAAAGTAACTAACTGGGTTAGCACCGCTTTGTGAATCGAGCCCATACTGTTTAATACTGGTTAATGCTCATCAGTGCATGACATGGATTATTAGGGCTCTATGGGGTAGGACTTGAAACACCCAGATTTACAGATTGCAAGCTCATGGCGATCCAGAATGCCTAGGATTGTGTAAGGAGCTAAAGAAGACCAAAAAGCCTTCTCACTAAAAGGGCTATGTAAAGCATAATTTTGCCTTTTCAAAACAGAAGGTATTTGCGAATTGCAATTATTCAGGTTGCAGTGAGGTGTCCAACAGTGCGTCACTGATGAATAGGCAAATCAAATGTTTCTTGTCCCTGTATGCTGAACACACCTCCAGAACCTCTGGAATGCAATGTGTCAGCTTGTTAATATTACAGAGCCACACTTATCCAACATGCATACAGACTGTTTCAGACTTGTTGATCCTCATCAGTGTATGGCATAGATTAATATGGCTGTTTATCATGGAATCGTGCATGGCATGATAAATATGGCTGTTTATCATGGAATGGTAAATATTGTAGGGGGTTCATTGAAGGGGGTACAGAAAAGTTGGTGATCACAGAGGTAATGTTCGTAAATGAGATATATTGAAGGTTTAGGGATAGAAAGGGTGATCAGGGAAAGGATTCAGAAGTTTGTTTGTTTGTTTGTTTGTTTGTTTGTTTTCTTTTTTGCAGTGACTAAGTGGTCAGCACCCTTTCTTGCAGTGCTGAAGCCCCAGGTTTGAATTCTAGCCAGCGTACACTGAGTTACTATGCTCTCCCTGTATTTGCATATGTTTCTTCCAGACTTCACTTTTTTTCTTCCCACATTCCAAAATGATAACGCTATCTGATTTGGAATTTGTATCGGAATCACACAGCAAGGCATATTCTCTTGTGTTTGCTCTGTATACACTGTGAATGTGAATATAATTACATATTTTTTAATGGTCTATTTACGTTTTGGTTTTCAAAAGCTCATTTAGTGAAATGATTGTCACAATTACTGTTTTTACTTTATTTACTTTCACCTTGATGAATAGCTTATTGCAACCATTTGATTTACCTATAAGCCTGTAGACAGAATACAAATCTCTGATTGTATGACACTCACATACATACATTGCCTCAACAATAAATAAGAACCAGTAGTTGAGATGCACGTTAATGTTCATGCCTTTGTTAAAATTTGCATGACCTGCAGTCAGGGCCATTGTGTGATGCCTAGTCAATTAGAGATATGTTAGCAGTGAAAGTGGCTTAAGTACACACTATCAGTAACACTTATAGGTTCTGACAATACTAATTCATGAGGTACACAAAGAAATCCAACAACTTAGCTTTTTGACCCCAATTTGCACTGTGAAGATCAATGGAGTTTCAGTCTATTACTACATTAAATCTAAAAAAGCTTAAAAAACTTGCTTAAATAGGACAGAAGGAGATTGAGAGATAGTAGCCAAAAGAAAAGGAATGTAAGCAGGAAATCGATACACAGAATTTACATTTCATCACAGACCATTCCTAGAAACACTTAAGCCTTAACAAGAGAACTTTGGAGCTTGGTTCTTGAAACTCTTGTATCACACAGTACACCCTTTCAGGATTTATAGTGTGTGATAGTACTGCCCTATTCATCAAAAAAAGAAAAACCTGCAGGGTTTAATAATGTGTGAACATTTTTGGTCTTGCTTTATTACCCCTTAAAACTGCCAAGCCTCTCAATAAACTAGTTGTTGACGTTAACAGGTACATGACACATTTTCAGGACAAGATGGTGCATGATGATATTGCTACTGCTTTTTTACTAACTGCGGACAAGGACTCTTTTATCATTTTGCAGATATCCTTTTTCTGGAATACTTTTGCTTGGTATTTAGGAGTATTTATACAATACTATGCTTAAAGAGAACCTGTACTGAGTAAAATTATTTAAAATAAACACATGAGGTAACTTCAAATGAAAATTACATAGTCACCTTGCCATCAGTTCCTCTCAGAAGCTCAACATTTTCTTCTTACAGTGATCCCTTCCAGTTCTGACAACATTTTGTCAGAACTGAAATATATCAGTTGCTGTTGTAAGGAAATTTAAGCATAAGTATATACACTGTCAGCAGCCATTTTGTCTCCCCTGCAGCCATCTTAAGAATCCATGTATAATATAGTGAGCTTCTAGTTTAGCCAGAGTTTGAAGCTTCTATCTGTCATGCTACACTGCATTCTCACTTCTTCAATTCTGTTCTATCTTTGTCCATCTCTTCAACTTACAGGAAACTTTTATTGTGCCACTCTGACACCTGCAGAGATGTCATGGGTTATGCCGGGAAAGTCCTCTCATGTATTATGTAAATCTTGTATCATGTAAATCGAGGACTGGAATTTCTATGTCTATTGAGTTTGCGCAGGATGTACAAATTACTGTATAAATATAATGATTCAAAGGCAATACAATCAATCTGTCTATCAGTCACAACCTGTGTGTGTGTCTCTTATTGTGGCTGACCAGATTCAAGGCCAGTACTGGTATAGATATCACAAAGTATTATCTCAGTATTATTTCTAGGTCATTCCTGAAGGTCCAGTGAGTCTGTAAAGTGACCACTTCCTTTCAGCTGGGGATCTCGTCCTGGGATTCTTCGAACACCTCACTTCTCCAATTCATGTACTAATTATGTCTTTGTCTTGAAGACTGTTTGTTACTTATGTGAATTGGTGTGGGTGTCGATGCAGGCAACTCAGGGTTTGAATAGTATTCAGACTTGGGGTCTGGATTTTTGATATAGACCCTCATTGAAAAAAAAGGGGGGGAGGATGACAGGTAATAGGTTAATAGGTTGACTTTTGGTAAGTCTAAATTTTCGGACTTTTTAGGTAAAAGTCTGAATGAATTGGGTGTCAGATTTTTTTGGGAAAAATCTGTATATTTTGGGTTTGATCAACTCATCAAATATGCTTCTTTAGGAAAGAGGCGCAAATAGGTTTCTTTAGGAAACTTATTTTCCTTTTGGTAAGGAATATAGGGAGTTAGAGGGTTTTGATAGGCACCATAGTACATATTGATTATGTGGGTTCAAATACTTTGTGATTTCTAATATATGTTTGTCTGGTTGTCTGCTTATCTTATCTGTTGCATAGAAGTATAAGATAATTTGTTGATCTTTGTTTTTCATTTGTGTGGAACTTCAAGTCCAAATCATTATATAGAGTGATTTGGCTCCACTGTATTGTGTTCTTCTCTAAATAATAGATTGGGTTTAAAGAGAATCCCTAGACTTGAATAATATATATAAGAATCCCTAGACTTCAATAATATATTTCTCTACTAATACAGTAACCTGAATAGATGGCCAAGAAAGTATATTATAAATTTGAATTGGGTGAGGAGGGCCAGGACATTGTTAAGTTAATTCCTGCCCCTACGCCTATGAGTTTTGAGTCATGTGTAGATTTTGTTATAAGGATATCTGGAAAAAGATATTTAGTTCACCCCTGGGTAGAAAACATAGTACAAAAAACAAGGGAAATGAATTTTAGTCCACAATTCCCCTTAATTGGTAGTAATAGTCTAATACATATGAACTTAATTAAGGACTTATGTTTAAAGAAGAAAAAAGATTTGTCACATAATACTAACTGGGATTATCAATATATGTACCAAGGAGCAAAGAATTGGTTAGAATTTGCCCCGCATTATTATTACCGAACAGTTGACTAACAACGTGTGTTGTATATACGTCTGGTTGCGCAAGCGATGGTATAAGATTCTTACTGTATTTCTGAAAGATGGGTCATTAAGATTTAATATTAAGGACGCTCATGAAATTCGGATGAGAACGGTCATTTATCAAAATCTACAGTATAAATTCTATGTACGTACAAAACTGGTTTCAGATGCCATATTCAATAAATATCTGTTTATACTGAGACTTGTACATTGACCGTCAGAAATTATCTGAATTACCCATGGGTCATTTACTATAAGCTTTTTTGTAACAGAACATTTCCGAAATACAGTAATGTAATTATTTCCTGTAAATTAGGATCTAGTTATAAAAGGACATGTATCATAATGTATTCATATGTATTGTGTACAACCTGACACATATGTGTGTAAATTGGGAAATTGTAGTGAGTGCATGTTTGTGAGATGTATGATAGAGAGGTGATAACTGCAGGGACGTAGCAATAGGGGGGAGGGGTACAGAGGTACTGACCGTACCCATGCCTTTGGTCCACAAGGGCTCCGAAGGGTCCACCTTCTATCACAGTATTAGCCCTCTATTGGTCCTGTAGTGGTAATAATTACTTCTATAGATGGTTTGAACAATAGCAGTCCTTAACACACTGTTCCCAGTGTGTCCCAATCCCCTCCTTGCACCCCTGACACTCTAAATGTCTTTGGTAAGTTTTGGCGCGCTGTATCAATTGCCCTGTATAGAGTTCTTGGGGGGGGGGAGCCTAATGTAAAACTTACACCAGGGCCCGCAGCTCCTTAGTTCACCCGTGAAAGTGTGTGTTGAAACCATGGGTATATCTGCCTCAATAAAATAGATTTTCTTCTTTCTCATCTTTAAATTAGTTGTTAGCAAATAGTTAATTAGGCAGATACACACTCCTATAGGTAATGATTTTTAGAGGTAATCTTGAGATAATCAGAAATACTTAAATTGTCGTATTAAATAGTGTTAGAATTCCCCTGTAAGTTTGAAAGGGTTAAAGATGAGGACACGTCATTTTTAAGTGATCTAATCTGCGCCCGCCAACATCTGTGTGGTGAGGAAGTAAAAAGTTTATTACTTTTTAATCTAATGGGGTCTAACATTAAAACATTAGATTAATTAAGAAACATATATGTCCGTAGATGTGGAGAAATATCAGGTATTTCTGCATATATACGGATGTATTTTTTGATAGTTAGAAATAAATGAGTTAAAATTGTATTGAGATAGGTCCGGTTCTGTGACAAAAGATTCATTTTTTTCTCTCTTTACTTGGTGTTTCCGGGTGGCTGCACAAAACGCCTGCTTGTGGGTTTTAATCTCCTGCCAGCAGAGGAAAAAAAAAGAGGAACTAACGTACAATATACCGTATATCTGTATGCATGTATATATACATATGTATATATGTATCTTATGAGTTATATTATTGGAGTGTTTGGAACAGTGAATAATTTATACATATATTTCTTTTGTCCCTATCTTTCTTTAAATATACCTGTTTCTGTGATCACTACACACGTGGCAGGCTCTAAATAAATCCACAAGGCTAGTATAAGAAGTTTTAAGAAGGATGATTTTTTCCTTAAACTTAGTGTCCTTAAATTAGAACTAGATTAATTAATTGATACCAACTGTCACCAAGGTCTATATGTATGTGAGTGAAGTTTCCCATATTACAGAATAGATTTATCTGTGTTTTTTTGATGAGGAAACTGAATGCCTGGGGGAAGCCCATGCAGACATGGGGAAGACATGCAGACTCCGTGCAGATGTTGACCAGTCAGAGATTTGAGTAACATTACAAGATGAAAGCACTGATTGCTATACCACCATGTTAGTATAATTTTTTGTGTAAAATGAATTGAGGTTTTAGTACAACTTAATAACTTTATGGATATGGTGACAGTTGTCACTTAGACCCATAAAACGTGTACTTAAAGTTAGAAATTGTATCACATTTATTTTAAAGTAATAGTTAGTGGTGTTCATTTGAACAGAATTTCTATGGATTACTGAAATAACATTGTATTTCAGAGTCATATAGGATTCATATATTGTATTCGGTGGTTCAATGCGGATCATTCCTAGACATTTTGAGGATAAAATTTTGCTCATACGTTGATAGGGAATGTTTAATTAAAACTCCTAACAGATAGATATCTTATATAAAAACACACCTACTTTTTGTTGAAATGCTGCCTCTGTAAAGTCTCTGTAAAGTCCTCCACATTTTGCTGGTCTGGTCCACCAGAATATATAAAAAATACTAATAAGTCCTCATCATATATCTATCTCTCTTCGCCACACAGAGAGAAGAAGAAAAAAAATGCTCCTCCAAAACCACATTATTAAAATGAAATGCAACTGCCTACATTCTGATTCAAATGTTTCTAAGTATCACTGTTAAGGAGATATTGTATCTGATCTTAGATTTGTACAACTATGAACGCAATTTTGAGATCCGTCTGCATGATTTGCATATAAACACTGAATTTCCTGTATTCGAGTTTCTGTGAGTAGTATGCTGTCACTGCATAATGCTTTAGCAGAAACGCCATTTAAAGCTTCATATATGGGTCCAGGTCATTATTGTGATCATTTCCTGTAATTAATAAGAAAATATGTTTTTTTAAGCCCAAAACTCTTACAAGTCAATTAAATTAAATTAAATCCTTACACTCAGCATAGGAAAATAAGTACATTTTTCTTAGCCTTAGGAAAATAGCTTAGTTTAATGCTTGAACCTTTTTGACAAACTGCAGAATCATTTGATGTTGATATGACAATTATTTGGATGGATTTTTGGATTTTTGACTGAATTTTTCACTGTTCTGAAGACTCTAGGAAAAAATACACTGTTTAATTTTATAGTGTAATGATTAGAAGCTTTACCTCTGGCAGAATTTTAATTTCAGTTCTGCTTGATCTGTAGGTCAGTGTCTGTTTAGTAAGGAGGCCTTAGCCTAGTCTCTGTAGTGCTGTTCTTTGTATGTGTACCTATAGAAGTGTGTCTCGGGGACAACCATAGGTATAGTACCTTAAGCGCACTATGGGGAAAAGGACACTATAGATGTTCTTTGTATGTCTGTAGCTTTAAATCTGAAAGGGGACCCAACCCTATTACAGGGAGACAGTGCTGGCCACTGTTTCACTGTACTGTGACCCTGCTCATATTATGCCATATAGTCTTTTGCTAATTCTGACCAGACATTAAAATAAATTTAATGTATGCTCAAATGGGGGAAAAGAGGTATAGGGAACGGTCATGTTAGTTTGTTGTCTATACACATGTCCAGCCCTGTCCAGGCCTAGTGATCTGTGTCATGTCATTTCATGTAATGGTATAGTAAGAAGGGGTAGTGAGATATTGCACTAGGGCCACCTAAGTTCTTATTGCACTAGGGCCACCTAAGTTCTTTAAATACATTGGTACGTTGTGGTATGATTGTGGAAGGTATGATGGAATGAGGGTGTGACTGGTAATGGAAAAATGAAAAATGGGAATTCATTATGGGGTAAAAATTCATTGGGAATTTATCCTCTCTGCCATGTATGGAGTCACATACTCGCACGGGTACAGCGACACGACGTCATGCGAACGGGGTATTGCGAGAGATCCGTTAGGGTCATAGAAAGATCCGCTAAGTATGTGTTGAAGTTCATGGTGGAGAGTATGAATCATATTGGTATTACAAATACTAGGAAAAATAAATGACTTATTGGATTTTTGGGAAAAACAGGATGCTCGCACATTTCTCTTTATTCTTTCAGAAACAACTTGCCAGACATCTATCCTGAGGAGGATAAGACTGCCTGACCAGAGTCCATCCGGAAGTAATCCATCCAGAGGAATCCATCCCGAAGGGAGTCTCTGACCAGACCAGAAACTATCCTGAGTCTATCTTTACAGAAGGATTTCCTACTGGATCCACTGTTTTGGTTGAAATAGTTCGACTAAGGCCTGAATTCCAAAAAGAGACTTTTTCATCAGTTCCATAGTTGCGTGTGTCATCTGTTGAAGAATGGAACAAGATCTGGATCTCAGACCCAGGAAGATTGTATGGATTGTGGGACATTCTTATGTGTATTGGGCTCGTAGGAAAGCTACGAATAGTGACTATGGGGAAAACCTTGGGTTATCTAAAAATAACTTCATGATCTATTGGTTCAGTATTAGAGGGATGATTTGGAATATGTTTTTTGGTAGGGTTACTTCTTTAATGCAGAAATTTCCTATGCCAGACATTCTTATTTGTCACTTGGGTGGGAACGACGTGGGAAAAGCTAACACTATTGATTTGTTACACCGCATGAAATATGATTTTATGCGCATTCATGAGATCATTCCCCAATGTGTGTTGGTCTTTTCTGAAATCATTCCCAGACGGGTGTGGATTTTTCCCCAAGATAGATTGAGAACCATTAAGACATTCATTAATAGGGAATTATCTAGATCCCTGCCAGCTATAAGGGGTTTTTCTTATTGGCATAATAAGCTTGAGGGTTCCCGGCCTAATTTATTCCGCCCGGATAGGGTTCACTTGTCTGATCAAGGATTGGATATTTTTAATGCCGATCTTAGATCAATGATTGAATCAGCTGCTATGAGGGGTGGGTCACTATATTAAGGATATTCTAGATGGAGAGTTAGTTGTAAGTCACATTATGGGTTACTGCTTTCTGAATAAGTAACAGCCTTCATCTCTGCTATATCATTCTTTAAGTAAAAATTAGAATTAGGGTTTTTGTAAGTTAGATAATGGGTTGATATGTAATGAGCTGATATTTTTATCTCAATTACTAAATAAGGCCAAATGCTGAATAATCCAGGGATTTTTTCTGATTGCCATTTTGGAGTCAGGAAGGAATTTTCCCTTTCCGGGGCTAAATACACTATGCCTTATAAGGGTTTTTCGCCTTCCTCTGGATCAGCAGTGAAATGGGCCGGTGTGGTGTTTTGTTTTTGGTTAAACTTTATGTACACACATCCTTCTTCAACCCAGATAACTATAAAATTGTATATTTATCAGTCAGAAAAATATATATATATCTACATACATATGCATACGTGTTGTTACACATATAATTCAGCAGGCCTGATCTCAGTGGGCAATTTTCAGGGAACAAGTCTCCTATTTTTTGGTACCTTGGTCTTTAGTAAATTCAAGTTGGTCATAGTTGTCTTGCTAAGTTTTGCTAGAGTATTATATTTTGTCCTATCCTGATTGTGAATATAGTTGGTGAGTGTCCATATGTGTGATTAGCAGAGTCCTTCTAGTATAGTCAAATCTGAAGGTAGCCATCATTACAGTTGTCCTGTTAGTCCTGATTTTGAAAGAGTATCTATGGCAGCGGTTGCTATTAGTTACATCTTTTTCTGCTTTGATTTGTAGTGTGTCTGTATAGATATTTACCATTACTGTGGTAAAACGTCAATTAGTTAACATTCCCTTCCCTTGTTAAATCAGAGTTGTATCTGTTTGTCTGAGCAAGCATAACAGGCTTCTGTCGGTATGATTGGTGTAATGGACTACAATTTCACAGCAACACAGTTGCCTTGAGCAACCGGATTGGTATATTTAGTATGGGATAATTGGAAGGCCAGAGATGTTGAGGATCTCATGTAGCTTTATTCCCTAGATTTCTGCTGTGATCTGTATTCCCTTTCACAAATGTGTCCTGGACTGAGGCCTGTAGCTACGTTTTGACCTGCTTGGTGAGTTCTGGCAGTACTCCTGTATTTCTGATCTCAGCCTCTGTACTCTGGGCCTTAAGGCCTGAGTATGATTGTAGTTGGGTTGGTGTCCACCTGGGTTAACAGTAGTGTGTGACCTAGAGTAAAGGATACAAAGATAGTTTGGAGTACAGTGGCTGATGGAGGGTCGGAAGTCTGCCATGCCTCACAAATGGGTTGTAAACTAAATTGTCAAGTCAAGACCACCCTCTCACAAATATAGCCACCTTATGCATGCGTTAGTTGCTATCATAAGGGTTTTTTGACCTTGGCCTACCTAAAAGCCTAGTATTTAGAAAAGCCCTCTTCTAGACAGGAGCAGATGGAAGTTTCTCTTGGAATAAGTGCTGATAAAAGACAGTTTCTTTCTTGTGTTGATCTGAGAGAAATATTCCTGCTGCAGGCTAAGTTATACACATGAGTGTACCCTCACAGGCAGTATGCATAAGATTTTTGTTAGATTACATCAAGAAAGAGAAGTGCAGACAACTTTTCATGTTATGTCCATTATTTCATTGGAGGACTGTGACCAGAATTTTGCCCACTGATATGGTAGTTCTGTATAAGGCTAAATAAGTGACATTGATATGATTATCTTTTTTCATAAAATTAGATTGGCATCCCCCAGGATACTAATCCTTGGGGCACAGCACTAGCATAGTCTGTGTAGCCATTTTTCCTTTGGAAAATGTCTAAAAAGGAGGGAATTGTAAGGAAATTTAAGCATAAGTATATACACTGTCAGCAGCCATTTTGTCTCCCCTGCAGCCATCTTAAGAATCCATGTATAATATAGTGAGCTTCTAGTTTAGCCAGAGTTTGAAGCTTCTATCTGTCATGCTACACTGCATTCTCACTTCTTCAATTCTGTTCTATCTTTGTCCATCTCTTCAACTTACAGGAAACTTTTATTGTGCCACTCTGACACCTGCAGAGATGTCATGGGTTATGCTGGGAAAGTCCTCTCATGTATTATGTAAATCTTGTATCATGTAAATCGAGGACTGGAATTTCTATGTCTATTGAGTTTGCGCAGGATGTACAAATTACTGTATAAATATAATGATTCAAAGGCAATACAATCAATCTGTCTATCAGTCACAACCTGTGTGTGTGTCTCTTATTGTGGCTGACCAGATTCAAGGCCAGTACTGGTATAGATATCACAAAGTATTATCTCAGTATTATTTCTAGGTCATTCCTGAAGGTCCAGTGAGTCTGTAAAGTGACCACTTCCTTTCAGCTGTCAGTTATATATCAGTTGCTGTTAGTTACAGCTGAGATGAGAACTGATGTGTCCATGTTTCCCTATGGCTCAAGTGGGCGATGTTACAGTTTAACAGTGTGCTGACCAGGAAGCTGTTATGGGGTAATAGCCATTTTCAAAATGGAGGACGGAGAATTCCATTGATCACAGTGGACAAACAGGACGCAGGAGAGGAAAAATAGATTGAGGAGTAGACTACACAGGAGGTAAGTATGACTTGTGTATGTTTATTTTGACTTTTAAAGTTCAGTACAGGTTTTCTTTAAGCAATTATTTCCTGTGAGATCTATAAGGACAACTTGGTAGCGCTTGTCTGTTGTAGGAGCCCTTTTCCACTAGCCACATTTTGAGACTAAATTGGAACAGATGTGATTTTGCAGCACTTTATTGTAGGACACTGTGGGTGTCAATGCAATAGGGGTGCCCCATTTCCAATACTGCATTTTAAACAAATTATATTCTTATAACCAGATGTGCAGTGTATGCTACATTTGACCACATTTGCATTTGGGTTAAGTGAAACAGTAGAGATGGCCCAAACGGTTCGCCGGCGAACAGTTCCAGGCGAACTTTGGGTGGGTCGCGATTGCATGCGAACGCAAACTTTCCCGGAAGTTCAGTTTCGCCCCCCCAGTGCACCATTAGGGTCAAATTTGACCCTCTACATCACAGTCAGCAGGCCCATTGTAGCCAATCAGGCTACACTATCTCCTGGAGCCAACCCACCCCTTATATAAGGCAGGCAGCGCTGGCCATTACAGTCACTCGTGTCCCTGCAGTAATTAGGGAAAGCTGCTGGCAGACTCTCATAGGGAAAGATTAGTTAGGCTCTTGTAAGCTTGTTAGCTTGCTCCTGGCTGATTCTTATTCCTAAAATAGCACCCCTCAACAGGTCTTTTGAGAGCTAATCTTGTTCTTGTGCTTTTTTTTCTCTTCCACCCCTCCACCCTCTCCTCCTCTCTTGTCTTCCAGGGATCTTGTCTCCCAGGGATTTGTAGGATGTTAAAAGCCAGCTCACAGTTGGCCAGGAATCAAATCCAGGTCAGCTGCTTGGAAGGCAGCTATGCTCACCACTATACCACCAATGCTACATGCTGAAACTTCTTGGAGCAGACTTACTTCCTTCCTCCAAAAGACACACATACATCTCCAGAAAATAATTCAACACCAACTGCATGCACAGTCTCTGTGGCACAATCGGTTAGTGCATTCAGCTGTTAACCGACAGGTTGGTGGTTCAAGTCCACCCAGTGTCAGCCTTGCCTTTTGCATTCAACAGTTGTCCAAAGAGAACCCCAGATAGCCATGTAGAAGCATCTCTTTCTCTCTCTGGCCTTGAACCACCAACCTTTCGGTTAACAGCCGAACACGCTAACTGATTGCACACAGTTGTTGCTAAACCACTTTATGTGGATGCATGTCTGTCTTGTGGAGGGAGGAAAAAAGTCTGCTCCAAGAAGTTTAACGCCACTTTAAACAAAACCTGTATATATCAAATTTCTACATATACTTCTATGATCCTTTCATGATGACAAAGGCCAGAAAGAAGTAGGCAAAGGAGTGCCCATGTTTCTGTACGGCTAAGCGGTCTCACCCACTCCTACGATGAAGCATCTGCTGTACAGCAGCAGAGTGCGCAGCGGAAGCATGCTGAGCCCATAACCCAGAGATCGATGAATAGAAACCATCCTCTGCTAGGTGTACTTTGGTTTTTACACCTTGCTTTACCACATGGGCCAATCAGTGGCCATAGCCCCATAAGAGAAAGTGTCATTAGGGCCTTGTTGTAACATAGATAGTAGTGTAACTATTTCAACTAATGTACCCATCTTAAACTTGAAGTTTATATACAAATGTAAGCAGAGTGACGCAGCGGAAGTGTGCTGGGCCCATAACCCAGAGGTTGATGGATCGAAACCATCCTCTGCTAGGCATGATTTTATTTTTGCACCTCGCTTTATCACATGGGCAAAACGGTTTCCATAGCCCTGTAAGAGAAAGTGTAATAAGGGCCCTGCCGTAACATAGATATTAGGGTAGCTAAGACTACTCCTGGGCCTTTCTTGTAGTTGAAGAGATGAGTGAGCTGTGACACCACATTAAAAAAAAAACAGCAAACAGAGAAGCTTCCCCATATTGGAGCATTGGATTTGGTAAAGTCTTAAGCCAATGTGTTGTAAGACACAAGTAAGCTTTAGGTTAGCAGGAATAATTGCACGGCCACCTAGCTTTTCATCCTTCCCACCCTTGCCCTGGAATCCTCCAGACTTCAAATTGCTGTCCTTTGCTGTGTGTGTTACACCAGCTTCATCCAGGGGGGCACATGATCTTTCTGAAGTCTTGAATTGAAGCCTGTAAGCAGTATCACCATGTGTCCCACTGCTTTCATCTAGCAAATTAGGCAAATAAGCAAGCTCATTTTTCTCTTGGGTATATCACAATGGTACATGCTAGGCTGCCTTCAGCATGTAGTGTTGGTGGTATAGTGGTGAGCATAGCTGCCTTCCAAGCAGTTGACCTGGGTTTGATTCCCGGCCAATGTATGTAAGCTGGCTTTTGACATCCTACAAATCCCTGGAAAACAAGACAAGACAGGAGGAGAAGGAGGGAGGAAGGGAGGAGGGATTACCCTCCCTGATTGATGTATACACATGCAAGATGTTATAACGCAGTTTAGGCCTGCAATTTAGCATTCAATGTGATTTCTGCCCTTAAAACACTGCTTTGCGTCAAATCCAGATTTCTTTCCGGGACTTTTGATGTCTATCCCACTCAACCATGTCTCCCTCCAGGTATTAGACCCCTTGAAACATCTTTTTCATCACTTTTCTGGCCAACATAATTTTTTCTAATTTTCCAAGTTTGCCTCCCATTGAAGTCTATTGCAGTTCGCGAAGGTTCGAGCAAACCAAAATTTCACGGTAGGTTCGCGAACCTAAAATCGGAGGTTCGGGCCATCTCTATCAAACAGAGTACAAGAGAAAGAAAATTGGGACTTCCATAAAACCCACACAGAATTTTGTCAGTATCCCTCACCCACTCACCTGTTCAGTCTGCAGTTGGCACACACAGTTGTGTTGTGTTTGTTTTTTTGTGTTTTTTTATTGATTTATTTATTCTTAACATTTATGTCATGATTATAACAATCACTTTCTCTTATATTTACCTTCCCCCTACAGCATTTTTGACCTCTTGTAGGCTTGCATTCCCCTGGAAATTCAGAACAGTGAGTGTGGAGCTCTAACGCCTGAGCAATACTAACCTAAATAGCCCATTATATTTGGGGATACTATGCAAAAAGATTGGTGGACAGGAGAAGAGGAGGCAAAGACTGTCTGTAAGTGAGAAGCAGCCTCCACCAGAACAGATGTACAAGGTTGCCAAAAAAAACAGAGACAGCCACTCCCAACCACTAAACTTAGAATCCATTGACAAACACTAGCCTTAGGATTTCCCACTGAGATAGTGGATCGCGAACGAGGCGGCTATTTAAAGGGAGCTGAGCGGCTGAGCCAGAAGAGCCGATTCTTTCTAAAGAGCTGGAATTCCCATCACTAGACTGAGTCTGACTGAGAACAAATTGTGGAGCAGAGGGGCAGCAGCGAGGAGCGGAGTTAGTGAAGTCACGCTGGGCTGCTGTGGGAGCAGTAAGATTTATACACTGCTGCGCTGCGGTGGAGGATGACGTAGCACGCAGCCACGCACGTTGTCACGTTGTGCAGGACAGGGGCAGTACGAACCGAGTCAGAGCTGCACAATCTATTTGCAACACAGATGCAGTGCAGAGTGCAGACTGCAGACAGGCCAGGGATCAGTGCAGAGAGCGACACAGGCACAAACAGGGAGCAGTACAGCAGGCCAGGGATCAGAGCAGAGAGCGACACAGAAAGGAAGCAGCAGTGCAGACTGCAGATAGGAAAGATCATCTCTTCAGCAAGATATAGATTGGCTGACAAGGAGGATGAAGAAGAGAAGCAGGATGAAGAAGAAAACTAAAGATGAAAAGTCTAGATTCTTGTTGTTTAACATGGCCAGAGGAGACCAACAGACCCGGTATGCATTGTTGTTGCCGATTGTCCTCTTTTTTGGAAATCAAATTATGGTCACCCTAATATAGATAGATAGATAGATAGATAGATAGATAGATAGATAGATAGATAGGATAAGATAATAATACGATATAATAAATTGTATGTGTAGTACAGATAATAGAACATAAGTAGCAAAGAAAAGAGGATCTTTTATAACATTGCATCATTCTATCATATTTGCAATTACAAACCACATTCTGTACTTCAATCTATAAAACTGCATTAAAAGCTCATCTGAAGCTACGTCTGTTTTTTTGATGTATAAGTGCTTCAGAAAATGGGACTGTCCCTGACCCAAGTTGGGTCGTAGAGCTCAGAGAGCCTCTAAGTTTCTTATATCTTCTTGTACTGAAAACAATATCAGAGGGCTGGTGCACACCAGAGCAATATTTGTAATCTGCTACACAAAAACTCTCCAAAAAACACTAGGCATGTTTAGAAAACCTCTCTAAACATAGAATCGCTCTGAAATCTGCTTCAAAAACCTCTAGCGTTTTGCAGATCTGCTAGAGGTTTTTGGTGTGCACTGGGCCAGACTCTGTTCTTTGCTACTAATGTTGTATTTCTTAGCTGTACTATACATACAACTCATTGGGCTTGATTCAGAAAATGGTGCTAAGTGTTAGCACGCAAGTGAAAAGCCACTTTGCATGTGCTAACATGCTTTGCACGTGCTAAGTAGTTAGCACATGCAAACTACTTAGCACCGTAGTTAGCACCTGCAAACTACTTAGCACCGTAGTTAGCACATGTAAACTACTTAGCACCGTAGTTAGCACATGTAAACTACTTAGCACCCTAGTTTTTTTTTTTAAATCATTGTTTATTCAACAAAGAAAAGGAACATATGACAGAATATGCAGTGTAGCAGTGCGCCTCCTAACTTTTCCAACAGTAGCTTCAGCAGCTATTATCGCTGTGGAAGATGAGAGGTATTGTTAACAATAATATAACGCTCGTCACATAAGATATAGAACTCAGATTGAATTTAAATTTCCAAATATTCTTTTACAAGATCATAATTAGCAAGACCAGGGGTATCTAACCATGGAGCTTAGCACCCTAGTTAGCACGGTGCTAAGTAGTAGTTTGCATGTCCTAACTACGGTGCTAACTAGTTTGCATGTGCTAACTACGGTGCTAAGTTTGCATGTGCTAACTACGGTGCTAAGTAGTTTGTATGTGCTAACTGCTTAGCACCCTAGTTAGCATGCCCAAAGCCTTTAGGCGTGCTAACTGGGTTAGCACAGTTTACTGAATCGAGCCCCTTGTATCAGAAGTTTATTTTCACTGAAGATTCCCTTTAAAGCTGCTTTGTAATTAAACCTTTTGTACAGCATCAGCTCAAAAATGTAATGGGTAGTTAGAAAAATTAGCAACATTTAGCAAAAGCACAGATTTCTATAATCCTGGTGTGTTTCTTTTCAAAGCAACCATATCCTTCTATAGTTGTTTTGCAAACTTTAATGCTTTCATGTCATAGGACTTTGACAGCAGCCCTTGCTTTAGAGAACCATATACAGTATACTGTAGCTATTTGTATAGCAATTGATGTAACAGAAGTTATTGTGCATTCCGTAAATGAATCTAAAGCCTAGATTAATTGAAAATCTCAAGAAGAAAAATATATTTGTTTTGTTCTGCCTTCCACCTCATGGATTGATGATAAGAATAAATAATCCAATGGAATGAAACATAAAACAAAACAGACACTGCATAATTATGATGTTTAATATTTCTGGCTTCTGAAGATTTCCACAGGAACTGCAGAAAGATACCAGTGCAGTTAATAAGATTTAATGTTCCATGGCTGCTTTTCAGTGGTTGGCAGATCTACCTAAATTCAGTAGTGTAAATGTTAAATGATTTAATGAGGCTCTAGCTGCACAGAGGCTAACATCACTAGTCATATTTTAACAATATAGGGGTTTGTGGCATTATTCATGAGTTCAGCAGAGGAGAAGAATATTGAACCTAAGGCAAGAGTGTTAAACCACCAAGCAAGGCTTAGCGGCTATTCCAGGTTACAGAATTACAGTGATAAATATATCCCTATTAACGTAACACCAAAAAAGGTAAAAGTTTCACTTTTACTAATATGATGGATTTAACATTAGAGATGGCCCGAACGGTTCGCCGGCGAACGGTTCCAGGCGAACTTCCGGGGGTTTGCAATCGCGGAGAATCGCAAACTTTATGGTTCAGTTCGCCTCCATAGTGCACCACTAGGGTCAACTTTGACCCTCTACATCACAGTCAACAGGCACATTGTAGCCAATCAGGCTACACTCCCTCCTGAAGCCACTCCCCCCCTTATAAAAGGCAGGCATCGCCATTTTACTCACTCATGTGCCTGCAGTAAATAGAGAAGGGACAGCTGCTGCAGACTTTCTCATAGGGAAAAATTAGTTAGGCTCTTGTAGGCTTCTTAGCTTGCTCCTTGCTGATTCTTATTGCTAAAATAGCACCCTACAACAGCTCTTTTGAGAGCTAATCTTGTTCTTGTGATCTATTTCTTTTCTGTGTGTCCCACTGACACTTGTGTTGCATAGACAGCCTTGATAATTCATACTGTGTGTGCCACTGCCAGGCCCAGCACATTCAGTGACTACCTGTGTGTGTGACAGGTGCACATTACCCATCAATGCATATACCTACCTGTTGTTCACAGTGCACCCACCTACCTACGTAAGCGCACGCAGTGTCACTGTGCCTGTCCGCTACCTGTCTGTGTGTGACAGGTGCACATTGTAATACCCATCACTGCATATACCTACCTACCTACCTGTTGTTCAAAGTGCACCCACCTGCCTACGTGAGTTGAGCACACACAGTGTCACTGTGCCTGTCTGCTACCTGTCTGTGTGTGACAGGTGCACATTGTAATACCCATTACTGCATATACATACCTGTTGTGTTCAGTGCACCCACCTACCTACGTGAGTGCACTCAGTGTGATATAACACTCCGTGCATACCTGTTAACTGCACCTGTGTGACTGCACATTGTATTAGCCAAGTCAGTGCATATCTTTCAGTTCACCCCCCCCCCCCCCAATATGGACAAAACAAAAGGCAGAGGCAGGCCACCTGGCAGGTCTGTTCAAGGTCGCGCTGTCATGATTTTGTGCGGCCCTCGACCAAAGTACAATGTTCAGAAGAAGGCACCAGCCATCAACCCCCAATATTGTCAGGACGTAGTTGACTATTTAACACAGAACACCTAATCTTTCTCAGCTTCCGCATGGAAGCATGACAGATCTTCCTCCTCCTGCTCTGATTCTGACACCCCACTTAACACTTAGTCGGCTGCCACCACCAAAGTGCCATCACCCCAGGGCTCAGCGGTGTGGAAATTTTTGTGTGTGTCTGCCTCAGATGAAAGCAATGCCATCTGTACTCTCTGCCACCGAAAATTGATCCGTGGAAAGACCAAAACCCGTGTAGGGACAACTACCTTATGAAGGCACATGATTACAAAGCAAAAACTGCAATGGGATGACCACCTGAGGAAAAGCAGCACACAAAAGCAAAGCCACACACCGCAGTGGAAGATAACAGGCCGCAATTTTTTCTCAAAAAAGGCGATACCTAAACTGTACCGTGAAGTTGAAAGGCAAGTGGTGACATCTCTGGCACACAGCGTTGGGTCAAGGGTCCATTTGACCACAGATGCCTGGTCTATAAAGCACGCTCAGGCCTGCCCGAAGACTAAGTCAGTCCCCACACACAGCATCTCTGCCTGCACGCTGTGTGACTGCCTGCCCCAAGACTAAGTCAGTCCCCACACAGCATCTCTGCCCGCAGGCCGGTTGACTGCCTTCTCCGCCACTACCAACAGGGTCCAGGACTCCAGGCGGATTCCTGAATTTTTAAGGCCGCTTCCAGCAGCGGCAGCTGTAATCATTTTTCTGGTGTGTGTACATACCTGCCTAATTTTTCTGGCTGCACTGCAGCTGCAACAACAAAACAAAAAGCATGTACATGTGCCCATTGCATATCACAATGAAGCAATGACCGACAGCTATATGAGTGTGTCGGGGGGGGGGGGGGCACACCCACAATAATAAGGTCATTGCTTCATTGTGGACAGACCAAATTTGATCAGCTGGACAGTCACTGTTCTGTCATTTAGCTACCTCAGCCCAGCGACCATATGCACTCTCGCCATGATGCGCACCAGTCCAGCACGGCTCTCGGAACACAAACAGCTGTTTGCGGTGCGTTACACAGTGAGTTTGGTGTGTCAGTGTGAAGCAGCACTCTAATTACACTCACTGATTGATGTATACACATTCAAGATGTTTTAAAGCACTTTAGGCCTGCAATTTAGCATTCAATGTGATTTCTGCCCTTAAAACGCTGCTTTGTGTCAAATCCAGATTTTTCCCCGGGACTTTTGGCATCTATCCCACTCTGCCATGCACCCCTCCAGGTGTTAGACCCCTTTAAACATCTTTTCCATCACTTTTGTGGCCAGCATAAGTGTTTCTATTTTTCAAAGTTCGCCTCCCCATTGAAGTCTATTGCGGTTCGCGGAAGTTCGCGCGAACCGAACCTTTCGCGGAAGTTCGTGAACCTGGTTCACGAACCAAAAATCGGAGGTTCAGGCCATCTCTACAGTTGGGGGCTATGTTCATTGTTTCGCACCAAAAGCTTAGCTTTTTCAATACTTAATTCCTGTTTGTATGCTTAGCACATTCCATGGAATTTACCTGGGACATGCATGTAACAAACTCAAATGTAAGTTAGAAAACCTAATTCGAAAACTTTTCCCATTACAGCCAACTTTTGACGGAAGTTCGCGAACCCAGTTCGGAAACTTCAAATCGGAGGTTCGGGCCATCTCTATTTACCATATCAAACTATTTATTCATATTGTCCTCCCATTCTAAGATTACCTTCTCAGCTTCTCTCTTTTGGTCTTTTAAAGAGAATCTGTACTGTGAAAATCTTACATAAATAAACGTGCCAGCCTGTTTGTTGTCTCCTCCTAGCCCCGTCTGTGACATTTTCGCTGCCCCCGCTGCTTTCCTGGTGATAAAATCACTGTTTTATTCATTGTTTTTGTAAACAATGAAGATGGCCGCCAAACAGGAAATACATCATCAGAGGAGGTGCCTGTTTGCAGAGGCTCCTCTGAAATTTGACTTAATTGCTGGAATGTTACTCCCATGTGTTGCCTTAGCTGCTTGTCTGAGCTGATCTCTCTGCACTCACAGCTGTTTGAAATGTCTCAGCTTCAGGAGCCTTGCAAAGACGATGGCTTTGAGCAGAGACACTGCCTGTGACTCATACACACACAGGAGAGCCTGCAGGTGGCATGCAGGGGGCGTGCATAACTTCTCCCTATCACAGCAGAAAAAGTGCATTCCTCTTTGTCTCTACAAGGCTTGACAAGAAAAGAAGATTAGATCTATTACAGAGACAGTGCAGAAGATCTGACAAGATTATCTGCATGCTTGTTTCTGGACTGATTCAGGTACTACTGCAGCCATACAGACTAGCAGGGCTGCCAGGCAACTGGTCTTGCTTAAAAGGAAATGAATATGACAGCCTCCATATACCTCTCACTACAGTTGTCCTTTAAAAAAACAAGCCTATAGTGGAGACTTAACCTTACAGGATCACTTAAAGAGGACTTGAACTCTAACACAACACACAATGTAAAGTCTGTATTCCACATATAGTTGCTTAAGAAATTCACTGCACTGTAATCTGTGTTTGTTTAGTCAGATCAAGCTGTCTAATCAGTAGCTGTGACTAGACTGCAAGAACACTGCAAGAACCTCAGTCAACACTGAGGCTTAACCATTTCTGTTCTCCCTGAATCCAAGTTAAAACTTCAGGTATTTTTTTACCATTAACTGTAATGTCATTTTTCAATAAAGGTTATTATGCTGTGACTAATCTTTTAGAGCAGAGAGGAAGTTCTGTGTTTAGTTCTGCTTTAAGTTCTGTAATGCTCTCCATTGTGTTTTGTTTTTTTTTAGCTGAGAAGACTGAAAAATACAGCATGTAGAGATGACCAATGAAGTGTTACTGAATTTGATTAGCTTAGTTTCAAGCTCCACGATATTAGCAAGAAACTCTGAAAATAAGCATCTCATGGATCATTGCTAACCAAAAGAGATTCTAAAAATAAGTCTGGATTTACCTCAAGCAATCTGCTATAATGTTGCAAAGGTTTTCACCTCATTGTCTGACTCCTATAAAACCATGATAAACGTTTAGAAAAGGCTAGTAAAGCAGTGGCTGTTGGATGCCTGGCTTGCAGGATCAGGTATGCTCTCCAAAAATTCAGAATATATAAGTTTGTTCACTGAAGCTGAGCTCACACTGCCAAGAATGCTGAGAATTCCTAGATTTTATTTGCAGAAAATATGACGCCCCCTTGCCTGTAAATATCTATGTTCACACGGACAGGTAGTTTTCTCTTCAGTGTGTGTTTGATGGGATGTGCAGTATATAGACTCCAGGGTGTGTAGGTTGGACTTATTTTAATCACATTGCAGTTGACAAAATGATTGTTTTATTTTTATAAAAGAAACAAACGAGCTAACATGTGACTGGCCCTAGGCTGTAATAAAATATCCATATCTGTATAATCCACGCATCACTAAGAATAAAATATTATTTCACAGTATCACATGGATATGACTAAGTGGATGCATTACTATCCTATTATTCCTCTGTGTTATTTCTGTGTTTTAAGCATTTTTACATTAACTTTTTATTTTGTTCCTACCTTAAAGGACATCTGATGTCACAGGAAAATGACATTCATCTGCATATCTGGCAATCGTCTGCAGATTGGAAAATCCATCCTGGTGGATCTGATCTGCAGATGATCTGCAGATGATTGCCTGTTAAACAAGGTGTGTATGATAATCTGCAGATCTCATCGACTATGAATGCATTTTGCAGGAATGGATTTTTTGCAGGAACAGATCTTTTTGCCGATAATGATCTTTTGAATGTGTACGGGCATCTTTGTGTGCAGCATCTTGCAAATAGTTTTATCTGATGGGGAGTGCAGCTCCATAGAATAGACTGTGTAGAGTATGGCTCTCATACTACATGGAATGGGGTAAAATTAGTCTGTGATCTTGCCTTTTCCAAAGACTTTTATCTCAAGTGTGTATGTAGCATTAGAAAAGGTATGCAAATCAGGTGTTTTAAGTCCCCCGGGGCTTCAGTGAGTGCATTGTCTGTACCACATGTGATTCCAAAATCAAACAAACATAAGGACTGGTATGACAACTAGGCAAATTGCTTTTATCAAAGGAGGTAAAGATGCCAGTTTCTGATTGGAAATCGGGTTTCTGCACAGTAATCGGAAATTGCCTGCGTAAATTGAAATTCCACAGTAATTTCACATTACCATAACTCGGAAATTTTAACCCAACCACAGAACTCGGAAGCATTGGACCAATCAGAGAATCGTAGAATTTTTCAGCGAAAATCAGAATGCCACCAAAATATTACACCAATCACAAGACTCGGATACTACCAAGTTTTTCTGAGTCTTGCGATTGGCCTAGAATTTTCCTGGTATTCCAATTTCTGATTGGTCTACTGAGTATTTCTGAATTTTGAGTCTTGTGATTGGCCACAAAATGTGGAAATTTTAGGACAATCACAAGACGCGGAAATACTCCCATTCTCTGATTAATCCAACACTTCTGAGTAATTCCAGATTCTGAGTCTTGATTGGCCTATAATCAAAAATGTAAGGCCAATCACAAGACTTGGAAATACTTAGTAGTAATGGACCAATTAGAAAATGCGGAGGTTTACAGCAGAAATCGGAATACCGGAGAAATTTTAGGCCAGGCACAAGACTCTGATAAACTTGGTAGTGTCTCTGAGTCTTGTGATTGCTTTAAAATCTCTGTGGTAATCTGATTTCTGTGGTAAACTTTTACATTCTCTGATTGGCCCAACACTTCCAACTCAGTTGTATTTGGCAAATCAGAAAATGTTTGAAGTGTATTGCGGGTGTACACATAATAGAAAACAACTGCAAAATACAGAGGATTACGCAACAACAAACTTTTTTTAAATGTACATAACTTTACTAAAAAAATGGGGGAAACAACAAAAAAACCCTTCCCGTGGAAACTGGAATTGAGAATTCTGATTTTTGCAGAAATCTGTGGAATTGGAAATTGGAATTTCCGGACATTGGAATTTCTGTGGAATTGGAAATCTGTATTTCCAACCTCTCTTTAAGCTAATGTTACTGCTTTGCAAACTTTAGAATAGCTGCGAAATCACTAAAATTGCTTTTATGGACAGATACTACTTTTTGTAAGTAATCCTAAAATTCATATTTTTAATTTTACTTATTTTTTAAGAAGTACTGAAATAATATAAAGCATAGCAATTGGCTGTAGTTTCTCAAGGAAAAATAGTATAATATAGGACAATATAATACAGTATAGGACAATAAAATGTCGATAGTAGTACAGGATAGTACATTATAATAAAGTACAGTATAATAAACATTACAGCATAGTGTAGTGTGCTATGTAACTGGACAGATTTCCAGGTTCAGTTCCCTGCCTGGATACTATCAGCACAGAGTTTGTATGTTCTCCATGTCTTTGATAGGGGTTTCTTCTTCTAGGCACTACTACATTTCAAAAACCTACTGATAAGTTAAAGAGGCACTGTAGTGACAGATAGTAGATATCAGTTAATTATTCAGAATACCCACTGTTACAATAATTTTCTTGTTTTAACCACTTCACCACTGAGGGGTTTTACCCCCTGACCACCAGAGCAATTTTCACCTTTCAGCGCTCCGTCCATTCATTCGTCTATAACTTTATTATTACTTATCGCAATGAAATAAACTATAGCTTGTTTTTTCCGCCACCAATTAGGCTTTCTTTAGGTGGGACATTATGCCAAGAATTATTTTATTCTAAATGTGTTTTAATGGGGAAAATAGGAAAAAATGTGGGAAAAAATTATTATTTTCAGTTTTCGGCCATTATAGTTTTTAAATAATGCATGCTACTGTAATTAAAACCCGTGAAATTTATTTGCCCATTATTCCCAATTATAAAACCGTTTAAATTATGTCCCTATCACAATGTTTGGCCCCAATATTTTATTTGGAAATAAAGGTGCATTTTTTTTCAGTTTTGCGTCCATCCCTAATTACAAGCCCGTAGTTTATAAAGTAACAGTGTTATACCCTCTTGACATAAATATTTAAAAAGTTCAGTCCCTAGGGTAACTATTTATGTTTTTTTTTATTGTATATATATATTTTTTTTTTAAAAATTAAAAAAAAAAATTGGGGAGTGTGGGAGGTAATGAGTTAATTTATTATGTAAAACAATTTATTTGTATGTGTAAAATGCATTAGGGTGTAGTTTACTATTTGGACACAAGATGGCCACGGTGAGTATGTTTACATGCGACCTGTAAGCGACCGGAAGGACGCTTACAGGAAGCAGTAGGAGGCTGGGAGACTCACAATGATCGCGCTGTTTCTGAAAGAAGCAGCAGATCATTGCGGGGGCTTAGATCAACGAATGGGAATGGATTTTCCCGTTCATTGATCTCCGGGCAAGCGGGCGGCGGCGTGCACGAGCGGCGGGTGCGCGCATGAGCGGCGGTAGCGCGGACAGCGGCGGGAGCGCGGAAGGTACGGATTTCTCCGTCCCTGGTTTTTTAGGAGGGAAAAAGGGACGGAGAAATTTGTACCGCCGGGGGTAAAGTGGTGAAGCATCAGAAACATTTCCTTGGTCTATATATTGCTGTGTATTGGAATGTAGCCATGTCCTTCCAGTGATTCTAAAGGTCCGTACACATGCCGGACTGGAGGCAACGACTGGTCCGTCGTTACCTCCCGCTGAGTGGGCGTGCCAACGACAGTCCGGCCTGTGTACGCACTGTCGGCGGACTGATACGGCTGTTTCAGAGCGATCCGCCGGGCGGATCGCTCTGAAACAGCCGTATCAGTCCGCCGACAGTGAGTACACACACCGGACTGTCATTGGCACGCCCACCCAGCGGGAGGTAACGACGGACCCGTCGTTGCCTCCAGTCCGGCGTGTGTACGGACCTTTAGCCTAGAGTGTATACCTATGCAGATTCTCCTACTAGGGCATTTTGGGAGACTGAACATTATTTTTACTAGCTTCAGAGTTCTCAACAAACATTCTGCAGGGCTGCACCTGACAGGACTAAAGATGTCGCTAAATTTCAGAATGTAAATCAGGATTAATAAAGATTTTACAATGGGCAAACGCTAACTAAAAAAAAAAAAAGAAAATCAATGAATACTGTAAAAAATGAACAATTATATTTATCATGCTATTTTCACTACAGTTCCTCTTTAAATTACCTTACCCTAAAAAATTAGCCCTGCACTATGTCAGTCAGTGAAAGCAGATTATGGCTGTGGTACTCACTTATTATGTATATATGATTTGCCAGGATAGAGAGTAGCCTGATCATGTTCTAAGTGGCTTCAGCTTTCTTTAGCTTCCAAAATGTTCTGACTTCTAAGAAAATAAGCTAGTCTCATATCTATGACTGCAATAAGGATTGGTTCTTCTACCATATTACCATTCAAATCTTGACTGTTATTTTTTGGTTCTTTATTGATGAAATTCACAAAAAGTAAAAAAAAATAAAAAAATAAAGCAGCAGCCGTGCCTGCAAGACATGTGTAATGGCAACAGCCTCCTATCAACTAGGAGAAATGTTCAACATGTTCAAGAGCTCTGTCTGGCAGAGTGGACATCAGTACGGAGGGGGTGCTAACACTGTAGAGGTGGTTTATGTTATATCTTTATTATGATATGCTTTTTTAAATCCAATACGTGTGAGAAAGACTGGATGAATAAACTTGCACAAAGATTTGTGAAGCGGTGACCTCCCTGTCTAATAACAACACACGATTGAGATTATTTAGGTCTTCTTTAGTTAATCGGTGGTCAAGTTGGCTAACTGGTTAATTGGCGAGATGGAGAACAGACTTGAGAGAGAGGTAGCACTGAAGCACTACGGAGGATGTTACTTACTGGACAACCCTTGTTGTATCTATCTACCTTTCCCTGCATAGGCCAGGGAAAATGAAGCACCTCCTCATTAAGGAAATATTTAAGCAAAAGATCATGATACCTCATTTACTGTAGAAAGAAGGTGTATTCATCTGCCCTGTTTCATTCAGAAGCTATGCCAGTTTTCATCCAAGCTATGCAAAGGTATTTAATCAGTCTCTGGGTCCTCCACTAGCGTTCCAGTGCCGAGACAAGACACAGACATAAAACATTTATATAACGCTTTTCTCTTGGTGGACTCAAAGTGCCAGAGCTGCTGCCACTAGGATGCGCTCTATAGGCAGTAGCTGTGTGAATGAGACTTGCCCAAGTTTTCCTACTGAATAAGGTGCTGGCTTACTGAGCTGGAAGAGCTGAGATTTGAACCCTGATCCCCTGTGTCAGAGGCTGAGCCCTTAACCAGATGCCCAAAGCACAGCCGCATTGCCCCTGCACAGCAGCACAGAAAAAGCTAAGCTTGATTGGGTTCGTGCTACTGTGGCTCACGCATACACAGGAGGATGGACCCAATCAGGCTTGGATTTTTCTGAAAGGGCCCGAGCATGTCGTTGCTAAAGCGTGTATGCAAGCTTGTCGACAAGTGGATTTGCAGAAAGGACAGCACAGGCTTCCTTTAAGCCTAGTACACATATCCAATTTTGATTGGCCAAATTTACCATTTCCATGTAGTATGAGAGCTTACCTACACAAGCTGTTCATAGGATTCAATATATGTTGGCCCCTTTACTACATGGAGATGATAAAATCGCCCAATCACTGGCCAATCAAAATGTCATATGTTTATTCACCTTAATATATAACTATTGGTTACATTTAAAATTGCCCACAGGTTGTAAACTCCCATTTATGTGACTGGAGTTACGCCTTAATAGTGTTACCTACTTTTTTTTAAAGAACATGTGAATGGCAAAAAAATGATCAAAATGATAGCCAACTACCTACTGATAAACTGTAAAGTACAAAATATGTATTATAATCTGTAAGTCTAACATAGAGATAGTTCAGTAATGCTGCCTCTAGAAAAGAAAAAGAACAGTTACTTAATTGTATTTTCTGTTATGTTTACTAATGATGCAAGTGGTCTCTGCATAGTTTCATTTACTTCATTAAACATTCCTTAGTGCTATTTCCAGTTTTACCATATTATAATAAAACGTGTTAAGTATACTCTATCTGTAATTATTTGTTTATAAGAAATGAGGATAACACATACAGATGCAGTTTACTATATGGAGGATATTACCTCGCTACATATTTGCATTTACAATGTTCTTATAAGTGAGAGACATTTTCATCATTTTTATGTCTTATATGGTTATTTTACCTCTGTATTCCCTAATTTTCTGAAGAGAATGGTGATATTCTGGAGGAAATAAAAAGCATAGACATGATTTGCTATGGGCAGGCAAAATGTAAGATTTTCTATGGTATTTTCCTAGCAAAGGCTCATTGTACTCCTTTTGTTTTTAAGAGTTTCCCTAAGATTGTTCCTGTTAAATATAGTACTGCGATAGAAACATTAGGCTGAGTGGGCCATTAGCATTAGTCCCAGCTCTTGATGAAGTTTATAGACTTCTTTGTACAGTGCTGCGGGAAGTGACAGAACTGTATAAAGGAGTTCAATAAATAAACAGATGGGCACTATTCATTATTTATCTATTTTGCTCATCTATCTAGCTAGATTAGCTCTGCTGTGAATGTGCCTCATGTTGTGAACTGCAATGCCCTGAGCACGTTTTAATGTGATGTATCATTATATCCAGTTTACAATTACACTGTGCAAGGACACCAAACATGTGAAAACAGTGCAGAGTTAAATGAAAGAAAACACAAAAGGCCTAATAAAAAAATACATTTGTTTAGTTTTCTAACAGGTGAGATTTTTACACCTCAGGGTTGATGCACTAACCACTGACAATATTGCTGTGTGGCAATACTTCCCTTACCACCACCAGCAGTGTACCAATGCGTTAGCATACCCACGATGCATGATTAGCACAGGTGTTGCTACTGTAACATGCACTACACAAGTAGCGGTACACACAATACCATCAGTGATGCTCGGATACCCCCCAATCACGGATTCGACTATTCGGCCGTGATTGAAAAAAAATCCAGAAATTCCATGATTCATTTCCGCATTTGAAACGGATTTACCAATTCGACTCAGATTTTTCCGTGAATGAGGTAATCACAGAATTCACGGCCGTGATCACGGAAAAGCATTTAAGCTATTATTAAAGCCCCCATACATGCTACAATCCCCCAAATTGCATGGATTATAAAGGTGATAAGGGGCTACAACTTAAACAAAATTCCAAAAAGAACTTTTCGTTTTTGAGAACATTGATTTTAAAGTTAAATCAGCACTTTAAAGGGGCACTATTGCTAATCTTCTTAATTTAAGTCTCTTTAACATAAATATCTGTTAGTAAAGCAATGTTACTGAGGAGTATGAAGACTAATCAAAAGGTATTTCCTCACTGCTAATACCCACTGATAGCCAGGTAGTCACGACGGCAGATTTACCTTTCTGACGCCGACTGGGCTAATCCATTATGTAGTAGGGGGCTCCTGTAACTGCTGCTTGAGCTGCCGTTGGTTTTCATCTGGTCAGCTCAGCTAAGCTATTTCAAACTTCTAACTGCACTATCGTGCAGTTACTGTGCTCAGCGCAGCCGCAGCGCAGCAGCTGTACAGCGCAGGACACCGCCGTATGGCTGTATATTTATGCGGTGCCTGGAAAGGACCCCTTATGGGAAGCTGGCAAATACACGGACACCTATTGTTGTCCGTCGCCCTGGTAACCAGACTTCGGCTTTTGCCAGCTTCCCATAAGGGGTCCTTTCCGGGCAGCGCATAAACATACAGCCATACGGCGGTGTCCTGCGCTGTACGGCTGCTGCGCTGCGGCTGCGCTGAGCACAGTAACTGCACGATAGTGCAGTTAGAAGTTTGAAAGAGCTTAGCTGAGCTGACCAGATGAAAACCAACGGCAGCTCAAGCAGCAGTTACAGGAGCCCCCTACTACATAATGGATTAGCCCAGTCGGTGTCAGAAAGGTAAATCTGCCGTCATGACTACCTGGCTATCAGTGGGTATTAGCAGTGAGGAAATACCTTTTGATCAGCCTTCATACTCCTCAGTAACATTGCTTTACTAACAGATATTTATGTTAAAGAGACTTAAAATAAGAAGATTAGCAATAGTGCCCCTTTAAATGTGGCTATTAATTGGTAATAAGTGGTTTTAAACAGGGAAATACACTTTAAGCAATCACAGAGGTGAAGGTAAGTCCCAATGGCACCTGACGGGTGGATGTCTGTGGGTGGATGTCACAGCAAGCGTGGGTCTGACTTAAAGGAATACTATCGATTCACATATTTTTTTCAATTGACACAGGAATTGTTTGGTAAGTGCTGCTAAGTACTGGTGTATACATTGTAGTAGCAACTTCTTTGTTTACTGTTATCAAAATACATTCAAACTTTACTGACACCAAAACTGACGGTTGACTGAGCCATGAGGAGAGGGGAAATTCCCCTCACACTTGATCAGTTAACTCTATGGGCCTGATTCACAAAGCGGTGCTAACAGTTAGCACCCTGATGATGAGCCCTTTATCACGCCTAAACTCAGTTTAGGCATGATAAGTTTAGGTGTGATAAGTTTAGGTGTGATAAGTTTAGGCATAAGTGTAGGTGTGATAAGTTTAGGCGTGATAAGTTTCAGCACCAACTGGGTTAGCACCGCAATGCACAGCTGATCAAAAGTTTTGCGCTAGCAAAGTCTGGTGCACTTCACATAGAGTTTAATGGCGCTGCTTTGCGTGCGGGACTTTGCGTGCGATCTAAACTTATCTAAACTTAGCATGCCTAAACTTTTCGTGCCTAAACTTATCACGCCTAAACTTATCACGCCTAAACTGTCTTTTCACCAGCGTAGTGCAATGGTTACCACGCCTAAAGTCTCTAACTGGGTTAGCACCGCTTTGTGAATTGAGCCCTGTGTGTAGCTCTGTGTGTGACAGAGAAGAGAACTCCCAACAGCTGCAGCTCCTGTGTCCTGTGTTTCTGACTGACCTGTCTGAAGAGAGCAGAGGAAATGTAACTAATTGTCACAGCTTTTCATACTGTTTTTGCTTTCAGAGTTTGATATGTTTGATATTTGCTTTCTGTAGTCTGATATGCAACTCTGGCTGTGCATTGAAGCAGACACCCTTTCTGCAATTGATTTGTCCCAATATAGCTAAATCCTACCCTCAATAAATTACAGATTTTGCCTCTTATATTTATCATGAAAAGTAGGAAAATGTTTACACAGCTACTTAGCCATTATTTGTAGATTGTCATTTTAGAACACTTGGGTATCAATAGTATTCCTTTAAGTAATCACTCACTGGCTAGCGGCTATTCCATGATCACGGAAATTATCCGAGCACCACTGAATGCCATAGTAGTGTTTGCGTTAATCATTAATCATACTGTGGGTTGTAACCTGCAGGGCACTGCTGACAGTAGTAATGGTAATATTGCCGTGTGCTGCCTGCACATGGGATTATTACCAATGGTGGTAAGTGCATTAGCCTACTTATATATAAAATTACTTTTAGGCTCTTAGAATGCAAAATAATTACTCCAAATGTTTAAATCAACCTCGTGTGTATTTTCACTGCGTATAAAAATAAAACTATGCTTAGCTTATGTGCATGTGTGCCATCGTGCATGTGTCTGCTTGTTTGTTTGTTTGTATGTAATACTAGTGTATATGTGATTGCAGAGCATGAATGTAGACTTGATCTCATAGTATGCATTTACTCTGCGGATGATGAATAGTAAAATGAGTTTATGGATATAATGTAGAGACAATTATCAATGCTACTTAGTGCCTGTGCCTGCTGTAAACTACTGGAAGTGTAGGACAATAAGCCACTAAAGGTACAAGTACTGAACATGGACACTGCCTGCTGCCTACATTCAGTTTTAATAGATCCTGTCTGTATTAATTACTAATATCTTATAAATGCTGTACTATACATGTCTCCAACAACAGTAGATATTAACCCCCCCCCCCCCAATAAATAAATAAAATAAATCCTATCTAACCATTTCCTCCACAACAGTACTAGAACTAGCTGAAAAACACAATCTGAATGTGTCCGAGATTATTTTGTCTTTCATATGGCCTAGATATGGATTATTTAAATTCAGTAGAATCTCACCCGGCACAAACATGGTTTCTGGAGTCTGCTGCTTAGCACTGATTGGTAGATCAGAGGGTCATGAGATGCATTGAGTCCACCTAATACTGCTTGTGATTATCACTGCTATTACATTCTGATTGAACCAAACAATATTCTTGACAAATTTAACAGTAACCCAAACGGAAGCAGGAGATTTGGGCGCATGACACAAGTGGACAAAAAGGGCACCCCATTCACTCCCATTATAAATATTGTTTAATGGGCGCCGAACAGGGAAAAAAAGGCGCCGGAGATTATTAACGTTTTACAAACGGCGCCCGGAGATTTTTAAGGTTTTATAACTGTGCTTGTGATGATTTAACTTTACAAAATGAGCCCGTGACGAATAACGTTTATAAAGATATACTAAATCACTATTTCTAAAACATTTCTAAAACATTATTATCCACCCAAAAAAATTATTTACATTTTTTTATTTATTAATGTTTGTAAAACATTATTATCCATAGCGGGTCTTAGGTTTAGGCACCACCAGGGGGGTCTTAGGTTTAGGCACCAACAGGGGGGTTTTAGGTTTAGGCACCACCAGGGGGGTCTTAGGTTTAGGCACCACCAGGGGGGTCTTAGGTTTAGGCATCACCAGGGGGGTCTTAGGTTTAGGCACCAACAGGGGGGTCTTAGGTTTAGGCACCAACAGGGGGGTCTTAGAGATTTTTAAGGTTTTATAACTGTGCTTGTGATGATTTAACTTTACAAAATGAGCCCGTGACGAATAACGTTTATAAAGATACTAAATCACTATTTCTAAAACATTTCTAAAACATTATTATCCACCCCAAAAAAATATTTACATTTTTTTTTATTTATTAATGTTTGTAAAACATTATTATCCATAGCGGGTCTTAGGTTTAGGCACCACCAGGGGGGGTCTTAGGTTTAGGCACCAACAGGGGGGGTTTAGGTTTAGGCACCACCAGGGGGGTCTTAGGTTTAGGCACCACCAGGGGGGTCTTAGGTTTAGGCACCACCAGGGGGGTCTTAGGTTTAGGCACCAACAGGGGGGTCTTAGGTTTAGGCACCAACAGGGGGGTCTTAGGTTTAGGCACCACCAGGGGAGTCTTAGGTTTAGGCACCACCAGGGGGGTCTTAGGTTTAGGCACCACCAGGGGGTCTAAGGGTTAGGGATAGGTACAGGGAGGGTTTTTAACAAACGTAAATATAAGTTTCAGTTTAGAAACAGGGAAGATTAACGTTTTAAGAATTGCCGATCTCATACACATTATTTAATGATTTATAAATTCTTAAAACACTATTTGTAAACGAAATTCTACACAATATTTTTATAAACGATAATACTGCTTATCGTTTACACCACGCGCCCTTTTTTCCCGACGCCCTTTTTTGATGTACGCACCCAAACAGCATCTCTGCTCTTTTTTCTTAATGTTTTATAACTGACGTGTGTGCCAGCATATTGCTCCTTTAGAAAATATGAAATCACTATGTTCTATTAAAAAGTAAAAAGTGCATGAAAAAATAATCAATAACATACATACTTGTATATTTAACAGTAAATCAGCCTAACATTTCTCTGCCAATTTAACTGTGATCTTTTCTGAACCACAGTTATCAATTTGTAATGTATTCATTTCTGATAAAGGAACAGAGAAAATCACCAAACGTTAATAGCTTTATTTGTCATTCACTTTCATACACTCGGTTAACACAAAGATCCAAGCAGAAGTCATATCTACAAAGCCACAACTAATACACTGTTCTAAATGAGCTTTGAAGATCAAATTAAGTTGCACCAAGTTAAGATTAAAATGCAAATTTAAATTGAAAGAGCAAGTTGAATGAATTGACAGAATGAAAAGAATTCAGATATTCACAGTGTCTAACAATACTAAATGTCAGTGATGATACATTAGCAAGATGTAAGTTCATCAGACTGCTACACAAAAGGGGACAATACAGGCCTTCCATACTCAAGGCCTTCATAAATATTAGATGACATTTGCCTCACCCGTTCAGTTTCTACTGTATTTTGTGATAGGGCAATGACAGTTTGAGCAGTAGACAACTTACAGACAACTTCCATACATCTCCTGTTTAAGAGTACAATCAGTTCCACATCATTATAATTTTTTATAAAGTGTTCTGCTGATACAGTATTTTCCACAGTACTTTTACAGGCTATCTAGTCTTGTCACTAAATGTCCCTCAGAGGGGCTTAAAATCTACCTTGTGTGTTTGATTTCAGGATGTGGGATGAAACCAAAGTGCCCCGGGGTAACCCACACAGTATCAAGGATAGCATAGAAAGTGCCCTGGCTAGAATGTGAACCGGGTACCCAACACTGCAAGTTGAACGTGCTATCCACTATGCCACCATGCTGTCCCGTTGTTGATATAAGTTTTGTGCATAGTATCCACATAGTTAAACACATGCAAAATCATATGCAAAATCACAAATGCAGTGCATGTTTCACTATATGTTTTTATAGCACATGCACTGCAATAAATTATGCTACTCATACATACATCAACATTTCTTTTGCAGTGCATTTCAAAAGCACACTTTTTACTTGGAGCCCTGGTCCAGTGTGAATGGTGGCACTGGTAATGCACTGAAGGTGTTTTCACTGAATAACCACATGCCTTCTTGCATACAAACACACAAAATTAGTTGCATAACAAAAACAGGTATAGTGTGCAAGATTTTAAACTATGCTCAGCCAGCAGCATGGACAGCATGTGCTGCTTATTCACCACTTTTCCATTTTCCATTATAATTACCAAGAATGTTTAGCCAAGTTGGTAATTTATCTTAAAAACCCAAAACACTATTGTTTTAGGTATTAAATCCCAGCTAACCCAAATTGCCCCATTAACCAGCTGAGCGGTCTGGACGAGCTCAGCTCGTCCAACACCGCCAGCGGCTGCCGCTCAGGCCCTGCTGGGCCGATTTTAATGAAATAAAAAGCAGCACACGCAGCCGGCACTTTGCCAGCCGCGTGTGCTGCCTGATCGCCGCCGCTCTGCGGCGATTCGCCGCGAGCAGCGGCGAAAGAGGGTCCCCCCAGCCGCCTGAGCCCAGCGTAGCCGGAACAAAAAGTTCCGGCCAGCGCTAAGGGCTGGATCGGAGGCGGCTGACGTCACGACGTCGGCTGACGTCGATGACGTCACTCCGATCGTCGCTATGGCGACGATATAAGCAAAACAAGGAAGGCCGCTCATTGCGGCCTTCCTTGTTTATTCTGGGCGCCGGAGGCGATCGGAAGATCGCCTCCGGAGCGCCCTCTAGTGGGCTTTCATGCAGCCAACTTTCAGTTGGCTGCATGAAATAGTTTTTTTTTTATTTAAAAAAAACCCTCCCGCAGCCACCCTGGCGATTTAATCAGAACGCCAGGGTGGTTAAACTCATGCAAATTCCATCAAAGATGTTGGGGCAGACTGACCTGGGATAAGTAATTGATCTGCCTCTTGGGTCGCTCGATGTGTTTTGGATTTCAGACATCTGTGCCTATTTCTCCATAAACCAAATTCCTGGCTGCTCCACTGCCAGGGATTCTTCCCACTGAAGATGTTGTCAGCAGCACCAGAGGGCAAAGGGCAGGGATGTTTAACTCCAGTCCTCAAGGACCGAGGACCTCACGTTTTTTGCACAGCTCAAATTAATTGATGGGATTTATTCTGGAAAGGTGTGGTTCATCAAGTAGGACACATTGCTCCATACATCATAATCTCTGACATGGAGTCCCTTGAGGACTGGAGTTTGACACCTTTGACAAAGGCGGGGGTGTGATTGGACACATTAGTAACTAGAATGCCTCATTAGGATAGAATGCATCAAGAACACCTGAGGTCTGGTATAGCCTCACCCACCACCAGTATTTCCTTGCAGAACACCCAGCTACCAATAGCTGTAAAGGAGCTAAAATTTGGCCATATGTCTGGAAGCTTATATGGTTGACAGAATGCAACTCCCCAAGCTGTGCATCCTATACAATAAAAGCTAACTGTCCCTGCCTCATCCACTTTCCCTGTCTGTCCATCCGTAGCTTCTTCGTAATGCGCATGTGCGCAGTACAGACAGCCGTTGGGCCGTGGGCAGGGCGCACTGACTGGCGGCAGTGGTGGCGCGGTAATATCACTACCTAGAGCCCTTTTTTAAATGGGCTTAGGTAGACTAGTTTTGTTAATAATTTTGTTAAATACAATATATTAATCATTGTATCATCTGTTATCTTCCAACAATGTTGTATGTGCATTTTTATGTTTCCGTGTTCCCAACTCTGTAAAGTACCACAGAAAACAAAGGCACAATAAAAAACATTAACAACAATAATACTACCGGTATGTAATTTGTAGTAAATGGGAAAAATGAAATAATGAATGTCTTCTTGATATCATTTGTTAACCTGGACCACTACATTGCACCAGTGGTTTTAAAGGTGGCCATACATTTATAGATTTGCAGCAGATTTGATTATCAGATAGATTTCTGTCAGATACCAGTCGAATCTGACAGGAATCTATATGATGTGTACCACACACTAGGACCAGATTTCCAATAGATTTCAGGATTAAATCTATTGGAAATCTGTTTAGAAATCGATCTAAATGCATTATTGGAAGATTAGATCCAATGCAACTCTATGGGCCATTGGTCTGCTGCCAACAGCAGATCGACCTAGATTTTCTATTCTGTCAGATAGATCAAATCGATTGAAATTGTCCGCAAATCGATATGGCTATCAGTGCCCAGCACCCACCGCATTGTTTGTCCACTTTTAACTGGTATGTGCATCCACTTGTTATATCTGTTAACTCTACATGCATTGTGGAATATTGGTATTTTTTGATGTGCATGAATAAACCACGGACGCAATGCCAACTTTCACCTTTATTCCTCCCATTACAAGAATTATTGAACTGGGCTAGTGGGGAGCTAGAAGACTCTATGTGATGGTCAAGAAGAAGTAACTATCTCCCAACCTTCACAGTAAAAGTTTTCCCATAAGCAACGAGGTACGGTTACTGCTGCTCGGTCAGTAGATGGGATTCCCCAATGTCATGCCATCCCTACACTTGTTTGCATAATGAACCTAGATAATTGGTAAAACACAATGATTGCTATCAACAGTAGCCATGTTTGCATTGTCCTTATGGTGAAGTTTATCCTTCTTGTATGCTATTATATTTGCTTTAGGTAGTTATTAATTATTGAGTCATTCAGGATTAATGGAAAATCCAGAATGATGTGAGGAAAATTATTTTGTTGATATTTTACCACCAAATGCCAGCCTGACTATTTGCAGTGATATGTAGCAAGAACTGCATTGCACTAGACCTGATATTCAGCATCAAACTACTCCTAAGAACCATTTTCAAAGGTACTATAAAAAAGCCCATACAAGCATTGTTTTATTCATCCTATACTGGAACTGTAGTTGCAACTATTTTGCAGTTTTACAAGTTCAATTTCTGCAAACATCACCGTCATATAGCTGTCTATTTTAATACATGAAGGTTGACACCAAAACAAGACAGCTAGCAGACAGCTTGTACAAGTTATTCAGTGTTCATGTTGTAATTGTCATCTGCGGAGTGGTCTCTATTATATGGCTGACTTGAAATAAAACTTTGAAGATGAAAACCAAGTTTGAAATATTTGTAGCCATGTGTGATTTCTCAACTGTCAGTTATAACCTAAACCAAACTACTACTTCTTCCCACCACATTTCATCTCTCTTTCCTCTCTTATCATAACTGGTATATTTTATTACTTGCTTCTATGTGCATTTTCTTTTTACCAGTCTGTAAATTAGAACTTGAGTAGTAAAATCTAAATAGGAATACTACTTACTCACTGATCACTGTGTTTAAATTTGCACTAAAGACATCAGTTATTACAGAGAAATCCCTGTTTGTGGAACATTTGCTCACCCTCTGCAAAATGTAATAAAAATGTTGCACATGCTGATAAGCACAAGCTTTCTCCTGTTGCCAGGGTTGGTGCTTCCATATAGGCAAAGGGGGCAATTGCCCCAGAGCCTATGGGGCCCCCCAAGCTGCACCTCTTCTTCTCCAGCTATGGTGACCCATGAGAGTGGGGGTGCTGTGTGTACACCCCATATAAGTAGAGGAGGAGATGAATAGCGGGAACCCCAAAAATGCTTATTAGGAGACATATATTGGACACTTAATAATATTGTGTGATGGGGTAATGGGCCTGCCATTTGGCTCAGGGGCCCTGGGGGTGATTTGGTTGCAAGGGGGCGTCAGATGGGCCCTACCAAGTTACTTTTGCCCCAGGGCCCCATTGTAGCTAGAACCAGCCCTGCCCGTTGTGCTAGTGAAATTAATAATGTCTTTGCTAAGACAAAGTTGGAGAAGCTCTCCTGGTGAAAATATGCACTATGGTTCAATCATTTCTATATATAATTTCCAAGTGTCCCTGCGTCCATCCCTGTGTCAGTGCTTTTTTGCACTGCGCATGTGCAGGGAAAAGACGCAGAGACACTGCCGAGAGCCGAAGGAGGACGGGGCCAGAAGGGGCGGGCATGTGTGCTCGTGGCAAGGGTGTGCGGCGGGCGTGCGGCAAGGGTGCAACGGGTGCGCGCATGTGCACCGCGGATTTGTGACAGTCCTAGCCCATTTTTAAATGGGCTAAGGTCACTAGTATCTTTATAAATTACACAGAACTGCATATTCACAGCCGTTCATTTCCTTTGTGATTAAAATGAGAGAAAAAAAAACAGCCCACAACAGGCCTGCATATTTTTCTAAGGTCAAGTGCACTTAACCATTTTCACCTTTTGGACGTTGCTGCTACGTCCAAAAGGCTTCTCTAAAGCTTCTGCGCACTCCCATGTGTGATCGTGCGCGGCACCCGTGCGCTCCCGTGCTGCCGCCCGTTAGCCCAGAGATCAGTGAATGGGAACACAGTTCCCATTCATTCATCTGAGTCCCCTTAGAAAGACCGACTGGCTTCTTTCAGAAGCCACAATCTTTCTGAAAAAAAAAGTTTCCCATCCTCCATTCACATCCTGTAAGCAAGAGGGCTTGTTTACAGAGCTAAAAAAAAAATGACTGTGGCCATCCTGTGACCAAATAGTAAAACTACATCTACATAAATTAAAAAAAAAATACAATTTATTACATTTAAAATGTACTGTACCCAAATACATGTTTTAATTAAAAAAAATTACAATACAAAAACTAAAAAAACCCTATATAAATAGTTACCTAAGGGTCTGAACTTTTTAAATATGCATGAGAAGGTGGTATATTAAAATATTTTTTAAATTATAAGCTTGTAAATAGTGATGGACACAAAACTGAAAAAATGCACCTTTATTTCTAAATAAAATAATGGTGCCATAAATTGTGATAGGGACATAATTTAAATGTGTGTAATAACCGGGGCAAATGGGAAATAAAATATTTTAAAGCTATAATGGCCGAAAACTGAGAAATAATGATTTTCTTTTCACTTTTTCTTAACATTCCTATTAAAATGCATTTAGAAAAAAAAATTCTTAGCAAAATGTATCACCCAAAGAAAGCCTAATTAGTGGCGGAAAAAACAAGATATAGATAAATTAATTGTGACAAGTAGTGATAAAGTTATTGGCGAATTAATGGGAGGTGAAAATTGCCCGTATGCATAAGGTGAAAAACGACTGAAGGCTGAAGTGGTTAATGTAGTGCAGCCATCCAATCGACACAAGGCCTCAGCATCAACTGGGAAACTAGCATTTTCAGATTCTGAGCTCACTAATAGGCTAAGAAAACTTTTGTCACATGCCTAAAACTAAAGATCAGAAGTACATTTTTATTCTAATTAACCACTCCCCACTGCCTTATCTAGCCTAACACTGTACATAACAAATTATGTTTCACCCTTCCATCTACAGAGGTTTTAAATTTCAGGGTCATGTGACTCCATCATCCACCCTAACCATTAAGAATTAAGATAGCTGCAGCAATGTATGCTCAATTCACATTGTTCCAACTGCACTTTGTACTAAAACCCGATCACATCCAGCAAGCCCCATTCTGAACTCACATTGCTATGACCACATCCCCCCATTGACACCTTGGAAGCTTAGGCTGTTATCATCGCTAAAATTTAAGACTTAACCATATGTCAGGACCCTACCTCCTAGAGCTTGGCTAAGACTAACCTCCTATCTATAATGGTGAACAAAGGTGCTTTCGAAAGTGTGTGTGTCTGGACCATGTCAATTGGTATCACTCAGGGAGTGGAGTTTTACAAACCCCATGGGCTCCAAATTCCTTGGGGTTTTACATCCCTCATGGGGACAAGAGGTTAAAGTACTTTGGAAGAGGGATCTTCAACTTGTATTTACTGTAAATGTATACTGTGAGTTTAAGAATTTCATCAGTTGACTACAAGGGAAAAAAAAAAACTATTGCAGATTGAAAAAAATGTCAATGAAACAAAAACCAACACAATGCCACCTCATGATGAACTTAAAAATGTATTTCCCCACCAAAACGCCAAATTGGGTTTTAACTAAAACTACCAAATCTTTTTTGTGACACTAATAACTGTGACCTCCATAGACAATTTGGTGGCTTTAGCATATTTGGGGCCTTCACACATAACAAAAAATTTGACATATTTACAATTTTTTCCTACCTACTTTAAAGAGTAACTGTCAGGCTGCAAAAGCTAATTTAAACCTCTATTCTCCTGTGTTAAACAGTTTAGAAGGAAGCCAAAAAGACAATACTGCAGTTAAAAATCTCTCTTACTTTAGATGTTTGCTGACAGCAAGGCTCCGTATTCCCAGGCTCCTAAGGAGGACGCAAGCCGAATAACAGATACTGCAAAGCATTCTGGGGCCCTCCCCTGGCTGCTAGTGAGGCTCAAGTTACAACAGCATGTAACAGTCTAGCTCACAGCACTAATAAATCTCTGGGCAGAGTACACTGCAGGAGTCCGCTATTGTTCCTAGCCACATGGCTAATTAATATTCACTGCACAGTAGTGTTATTCATTACCAGCGTTTGTGAGAGTGGAATCATCAGGAAGCAGGCAGGACATGACGACACATTTGGCTTCATAGGAGACAGACAAACATGGAACCTGCCATGAGCTGTCAGGAGCATCATTCTCTGCAAATACTATATAAAGATTCTGTGAAGTACAAACATGGACAGTGAAATGCATATGTAATGTAAGTACAGCCAATCTTTAGCTACTGATATATGTGTTTATTTTCTCTGAGACCTTATACCTAACAGCTCCTCTTTAAGCATGTATAAGATCTAATGCAATATAACACAATTTTCTGCGTTTAGCCATGCACCTACAAAGTTCAGGTGCCAGGGTCTTGTTATAATTTAAGTAGGCCTCAGTTATTTAGACTGAGTTAGTCAAAAAGGCTTGATGAGCAGACCTGCCCTTTAAGGGGATTTTCTCGGAGAGAGAAAATCTGCAGTTCTGTCAGCAGAACTAGAACATACCAAGAAGCTGTTCTGTGGACAAGGCCGCAGGTCTCCCTGACCTGGGCATGTACCGCCACTAGAACAATAAACATCAGCCATGTTTTGTAAATATCCACATTCCTGCATATAGGTCAGAAGCCTCATTGATTATTAATCAAGTAGGTGTGTATGATGACACCACAAGTGGGTCCACCAATAGACTGATATAGGGGATGGCGAAGATGATGTCATATTTAACTCTTTCCTAGTCGGTATTAAACCTGGAGTGAGCGATGGAGAGGGCATTCTGCTCTTTACTTTCGCACTAGCTAGCAAGGCTGACTGGGACCTCTAAGTATGTTTTTCCTTTCTGTAATCTGATATAATGTATGCTGTACATAGGTAGTTTAGTGGAATGTAGGTTAGCAAGAAGTGCCTGATTGACTTCAGCAGGAAGTCTAATCAAGAGCTTGTAACGCAACATGAAGATTGGCATGGCCAGGATATGATGTACTGTATCTATCTGTATTTCTGTGACTTGAATAAATAACGTAAACATTGAAGAAGCCTGAGAAAGTCTATCTCCTGCTTGCTGTGTGGAGAGTCAAGTGATCTCACAACCTGTGAGACGGTGGTGTCGAAGCAAGGTGATATAGAACAGGTTCTAACAGTGGTGCTGAAACCCTTCCCTGCCTAGCAAAACAGGCAGACAGGGGCCGGGGGCCGAAGAAGTTTTCAAGATATTCCACAGCAAAACAAGCGGAATAGACGCGGACTGCAAAGCTTATCAAGCTGAGACTGATAAGTGGTGTGGGGAGTGTGCATTGCGTGAGCCAAGCAAGCACACGGGCTGCAATTCGAGGATCAGCGGCGAAACTTTTGGACGTTACACTGTAACTGAAGGTGCACACAGTTACAAGCCTAAACCTGGATCGCAACGGGACACTCCGGGGCCAGCTGGCAACTTGCTGCGGGAGAAGTCGATCCCCTGAGCCGGTCCAATGTGGTGGGGGCCAGAGAGTTGACGCTCAGATTACGCTCAGGAGTTCCGGAGTCCACAGAAGTTTCGCGGGAGAACAGTTGCGAAAGCTGATGAATTGCGAAGAGTCTGCAGATCAGGCACGTATGATTTACGTTGTTATATTGCATTATCTTTATTGTACAAGGAGAGGATAATGTGTTCTGTGTTTTGTGTTAATTGTAGCATGAAGGCTGCGGGCTTCTCATCTCTCCCGTGCGTGGTGGGAGGGGTGAGGTTAGGAGCAGCTCCGTGGTAAATACGGGGTGCTGTTTTCAGAGTTTATGTGCTTTGATTTTTCTCTTAGGATTCAATGTTCCTGTGTTGCATACTTACGCAGTGGTAATATACGGTTTAGAATGTGGTTACACCCACAGTTGTCGCAGGCATGTTTTCTTACGCGGGTCAGATGTTGATTGGGGTTTTTTTTTCTCTCTCTTTCTCCTCTTGTTCCCTTTTTTTGTCTGTCTTTTGCTCTTATTTTACAGAGAAGATCTGGGAAATGGGCCACAGGTGTGTAGGGGGGGGGGGTCCCCCGCGGCAGAAGAGAAGCCAGCTGTGTGTCACTCTGTTAGTAGTAGATGGGGGAGAGAGAGGTAGCTGAGTAGACAGGAGAGGGAAGTTGAGACAGTTGTTGAACTTAGAAGTAAGGTTTTTCTTCGGTGAGCTGGCGTTTTTCCAGAACACGATCAGTGTGTTTTTTTTCCTCTCTGTCCGTAGTGGATAGCGTAGTGAGAGGTGCAAGCTTATCTAGTACCAGTCAGTGTTGCTAACAGTTTCTAAAGGTATGCATATGTTTAATGTTGTTTAGTCACGTAAGACTGATACATTTTCGTTTCAGAAGTACTAGCTGTTAATGTGGTTTGGAGTTATGCTGTGCGCTTTAGTAGTTCTGAGGTATGGCGGAGATAAGCTGCAGATGATTTGTAGAGAGGGAGTTTTCCATGTCCCTGGGTGAATAATTGCAGCTGGGACAAAGTTTCTCCGGTTTTGAAGACAGTGTGTGTGGCGAAATGCTGTTTTTTTGTTTTTCTCTGCACTATGTATCGATGCTGTGTAATTGAGCATAAAATGTATGTTCTGTGTGAGTTTGTTTTCTCTCCTAAGGTTTATAGGATCGAGAGGCTGCTATGGGAGCAGCCATCTTAGCTGGCAGTCCAGGACTCAAAATGGCGGCAGTGGAGAGGGCCCGCCCCCAAGAGTCATGGCCCCCACACGTCATGGCAGGGGGGAGGAGGGGCTGGGGGATCCACGTCACGTCAGGCTGTGCTCGCGGCTCCGGGCAGAGCAGCTGAAAGGGAGGGGGGTAGAAATACAGAGACATTCTACTGAGTGTCTCGGTTCTCAAAGTATTTCCCCAGAAGTTTTCCCTGGGTCCATGGAAAGGAGTGCCAGAATATGTGTACCAAGCTATTACTGTAAGACTAGCATGGTCACGGATAGGAAATGTTTCCCAGCTGGGTGCAGGGAGACAATGAACAGCGCAGATCAGGAATGGGTCTGTACTGAGTTGCTTATGGGATTATTCCGGTAAGTGGGGCACCTTAATGGGTGTTGCAGCATGAGTTCCCAACAGTGCAGCAAGGGGGTGCCGGAGTTGGAAAAAAGGGAGTTGACCAATCCAGGTTTCCGTCGCCGCTGCTGCAGAGCGGTAACGTTTTTTTTCCGGTTTTTGTCGTGGACAGGGCCAGAGCTTGACTAAGAGGTCTATGCTGGGCTGAGGCTGTTTTTTGTGTGTTTTTTTCGTCCACTGATTGGTCAAATATGGTTTTTCCAGCTCCTATCAATTGTAGCACAAAGAACAAGAACTGACAGCAGTTCATGGGGCAATTATACAAATGAAAGAATTGCCATGTACAGAGTGACAGTGTATCAGTACGGTGTTTGCCATATGACTACCTGCCACGTGGGCATTCAGGGATCTGCATACATGCATGTGACGCTGGTATGCTTAGCCCTGCACCCTGTGTAGGTTAAGTGCCAAGTGCTCCTTCCTACAGGGAGGCAGCCATTTTTTTGTAGTTTAGGTAGTGGCACGGCAAACATTGATCAGAGGGTACAACACACAGAACTTCTAGCAGAGCTGGTATCGCGATGAAGTTCTAGATAAGTTAATGCGAAAATGAGTAAGAGCATTGCAGGCTCACCTGCAAAGCAGCAACAGGTGTGGCATCCGTAATCTGTGCATGCGACGGCCGCGCATGGACAGATAGGGGGGGATGTGGAAGGAGCTGCAATGAGGTGAGAGCTTCCAGAGATGAAGTCCGTGGGAGCATATTTTAAACAGGTAAGGATAGTACTGAGGTAGGGGGGTGAAGTTTAACTCCAATCTACCAAAAAGAGTAAACAGAGTTCATGAGAACCATAAAGCAACGAGATCAATTACGATATATATTGATCAATTTAAAGTGTACAGAGTACAAGCCGCAGGGCGAATCCCAAATCATTAATAAGAATTGATTTGTTTGTATTTTGATTTCAGGAGTTGGGCAATATGGAATCGAGACAGCTGCAGTGCTGGCAGCAAAGATGGAGATGTCAGTCGGATAAGCGAAAGGTTCCAGATGCCAATCTAAGTTTGGAGAAACACGAGATTCCTGAAATTGGAAAGAGACTAAAACACGAGATTCCTGAAATTGGAAAGAGACTAAAACACGAGATTCCTGAAATTGGAAAGAGACTAAAACACGAGATTCCTGAAATTGGAAAGAGACTAAAAACCGAGGTTCCTGAGATCGGAAAATGACTAAAAAAACTGACTGAGCAAAGCATAGTGCAAATTGCTAATGTTTTTCTTTCCCAAGGTGGTGCTTTTATAATGAAGAGTACCGTGCTGATGGTGATCCTAGGTTGCCATTTCATCCTAGGAGAACGAAGAGAGGACATTCTCGTGTATAATAAGGGGTTAATGAGAACACAAGTGCCAGGTGCAGACAAATTTCATGGCACAATGTGGGTGAAAGGTCTGAAGGGTCAGGTGTGCTGGAAGGGTGACGTGAACGGCAGTGTAAATCTTCTATTGAATGTCACACTCCCAGAATCGATGCACCGATCCAAAGTTTTGTTAAAAGGTACCTTGCAGTACAATGGGTACATGCAAAAGGTGGAGTGTGTGATTCAGGGGTACCTTGTCTTGGTTATCCAGAGTGAGATGGTTCCAGACTGGAGAGGAACGAGTAGGAGGCGTCAATTCTCCTGCCGGAGAGACGCGGGGGACAACATCACACTCTGGAACTACCAACAGAGAGTGCCTCTGAAACAACTATACACACGTAAAGGCTGGAAAGCCGAGGGTTGCTGGTTCTAGAAAGAAGAAGTACAAATCGAGATCCAGCCACAGTCTCAGGGGACCAAGAGGGTGGGGAGAGCAATCCCGAGGAGGGGAGGGTCCACACAGGTAACATCCTCACTACAGGGGTCACAACATGAGACAATACCACACAGTCCATATTCAAGCACTTATCCTCATGCTAGATGGGTAAGTGAGGAGGTACTCTTAATCGAACAATTGCAGAGAGTACATTCTTCCCGACCTAAGGTACGCATTTTGCCCCAGGACATAAGGGCGGCAAAGGTCCAAACAGGACAGTTGGGAACAGCGTTTGTCATTGATATGCTAATCAATTTCCCAGAAGAAAGAGTACCTACCGTATTCTTCTGAAGAGGGCCACAAGGGTTAGCATGGGACGTGAGTTGGATGGATCCGGGGACCTTTTGGAGTAGAGAGGTAGAATCCTGGGATACATCAGGTAGCACCCCGGGGACTCTCTATGACGGAAGGGTGATGGGACTAAAAAGGGGGAGTTTAAAAATAGCGCCCTTAGTCCGGGAGGATGAAGGACCATGGACATATGGTTTTTGCATCCCACAGTCCCTAGAGTTTAAGGGTCCAAATAGATCTTGCACAATGAGAAGGGGAACCATGACAGTAAAAGTGGGGGTTCCCACAACGCCTAAAGCTCAGGTAGTCACCCTGCCAGGGACTACTCAGGAACCCCACCTACCGTCATGTGAGACACATCTGGTTGTAAAAAGTGGCCCTTTCCAGTTAAATCAACTGAGGGCGACTCCAGTTATCATGGAGGCCCAGCTTCAATTGATCACTTGGCAGATTAATTTAGAAGAGTGGGTAATATCTAATATATACCCTAACTGCAGCACTGTCACTGCCACCCTGGTACAGGCTTTTATGTCATGGGCACATTCCACGGGGAATAGCGTAGCCAGAAGAAGGTCCCGAGATTTAACAGATACACTCTTGGGAGGAATGGGCGCTGGAATGGGGGTAAAAAACAGTGTAGACATAGAAGGGATGACGGAGGTCATTCAACAATTAGGCACATTGGGACAACAGAATGTGGGTACCCAACACCATCTGAACTTGGTTTTGGAACAGTTAACGCACAACACCTATAGAGTTCAGGGGTACACTCAAAGGCACATTCAAATAATTCTTCAGAAGATGATTGAACATGCTAGGGGTACTGCATGGGAGACAGCATGCCTGTCAATGCAGACCGAGTTAATAGCAGATTTTAAGATAATGGCTCAAGCCTTATCAGAAGGTAAAACTCCTTTACAGCTGAGACTTGACAAGGAGCGATTTGTCGATTTTCCGGGGGAAGGATCTTTTGCATGGAGGCACCGAGAGGTGTGGATAAACAAATGGATGGGGTGCGACAATTTTTTATGCACCGCTACTTCCTTAGTTCCTACCGGCGGAGAAACTCAGGTAGTTTTTCCAGTAGTATCCCTGGGTACACCTGTTTCCTCAACACATGTCTTACACCATGACCTGAGAGGTCAACGGTTTTTGGTGCTAGACGGGGAGGTGAAACAAGTAGATTTGTCATCATGCTGGCAATTCTCAGAGAGGTACCTGTGTTTGCCGGGGCAAGTCCGATTTAGTGAGGACGCCTGCTGGCTCAATAACACAGAGTGCGCAGCTGCCATCCAAAAGATCCCTCCTAATGCCAAACCAATATCTCCGGTGGCTGAAGGAAAAGTGTTTTTTAAACATGAGGTTTAATGACACATTCATTGTACATTTTCATAATTGTTCCGATAGGGTTGGTCTTTTAAGGGGAACATGTTGTGTGAGCGGAGATCCCATACGGATCAAGTCATCCAGGTTTGACTACGTGATTCCTCAAATTGTGAGGAGAACTCTAAAGTTCAAAGCTCCACAACAGGTGCCCATCCTGAGGGATAACACGCCATGGGACAAATGGGTACAGGTTTTGACACAAGATCACACTTTGTTAAAACGGTTAAACAAACAGAACACTAAATTAGAGGTGATATTTCGTCATGATCAAGGCGATCTTAAAGAGGTTGAACACAAATATAATCAGGTGAGTTCCAGTCTGACCTGGTGGAAACGGTTTCTGGCAATATTCCAGGGACATTCGGACTGGGCCTCTGCAATTCAGAATGTATTCCTACATCCACTGGTCGTAGTGATGGGGGTGGCAATCTTGGCAATCTTGGGAATCATTATACAGGTGAGTTTGTGTGTAAAATTACGCAAACAAATTAACACGGTCGAGAGATTGGTGCCTCATAAACAATCTCATGAACCAATATTTTCAAATTAAGGGATATACAGGGTTACAGGTATAGGTTTAGTAGTACCGGTGATGGAACTGATTGTATAAAGGCGCTCTTTTAGAAGGCACCTAGCACTGCTCCATTGAGTAACAAACACACAAGTTTCACTTTTCTGTGGTCATGCAAGTTTGTGAGTGATACGCAAGTGACGCAAATGCTGAGCATGTGGTATAGAGGGACTTAGAAGTAGGGCCTCCCCAGAGAGCCTGGTTACAGGAAGACCAAGAGGTCGTGCTCTCTCTCTCTTCAAGGGGTAACCGTCTAGAGCAGAGAAGTTGTGTGAGCACGAACATCGAAAAGTGAAACATAAAGAAAAGAAACCAGGTACGGGTGGGTTCAGAAGCTGGGATCTGCGGGTCAAGCCTTTTTAGGGGGGATTGTTATAATTTAAGTAGGCCTCAGTTATTTGGACTGAGTTAGTCAAAAAGGCTTGATGAGCAGACCTGCCCTTTAAGGGGATTTTCTCGGAGAGAGAAAATCTGCAGTTCTGTCAGCAGAACTAGAACATACCAAGAAGCTGTTCTGTGGACAAGGCCGCAGGTCTCCCTGACCTGGGCATGTACCGCCACTAGAACAATAAACATCAGCCATGTTTTGTAAATATCCACATTCCTGCATATAGGTCAGAAGCCTCATTGATTATTAATCAAGTAGGTGTGTATGATGACACCACAAGTGGGTCCACCAATAGACTGATATAGGGGATGGCGAAGATGATGTCATATTTAACTCTTTCCTAGTCGGTATTAAACCTGGAGTGAGCGATGGAGAGGGCATTATGCTCTTTACTTTCGCACTAGCTAGCAAGGCTGACTGGGACCTCTAAGTATGTTTTTCCTTTCTGTAATCTGATATAATGTATGCTGTACATAGGTAGTTTAGTGGAACGTAGGTTAGCAAGAAGTGCCTGATTGACTTCAGCAGGAAGTCTAATCAAGAGCTTGTAACGCAACATGAAGATTGGCATGGCCAGGATATGATGTACTGTATCTATCTGTATTTCTGTGACTTAAATAAATAACGTAAACATTGAAGAAGCCTGAGAAAGTCTATCTCCTGCTTGCTGTGTGGAGAGTCAAGTGATCTCACAATCTGTGAGACGGTGGTGTCGAAGCAGGGTGATATAGAACAGGTTCTAACAGGTCTCAAAGGGCACATCGGCGTGTGTTCCAGATAACAAAAAAATGGGATTATTATAGCATAACAAGTTAGTGGTCCATGGATTAAATCATAATTACTCTCCTGTCTTTCACTTTCTATAGAGGACACTCACTTTTTTTGTGCTGCTTTTACTGGATACTATGAAAAAAGTGTTTCTTTCTAACAGCATTACTGTGTACCAATTTCCTTGTAGGAAGGTATTTTCATAAATCCGTTCTGTCACATAGTATTGTTTACATTTTGCTTCCCTCTATGCCCAAGAACAAAAAAAAAGAACTCAATTGGTATAAATATTTTAAGTGCACAGTCATCATAACGGAGGCATGAGCTCTGATGCCTTTCCACAGTGTTTCAAGCATTAGTGCCCCATTGTTATGTTTACTTCTCATTTCTTATTCCATGCTTTGAACTGTTTTTCCTTTTTTTTTTTTCTTTTGAAAAAAATGAATGTGTACCTAGAAAGATAAGAAGGAAATGTAATTCATGTCAGTGAATCACAATGCACTGTAATTTTGAAAGTGCCATTTCAAGTCTTCAGCTTACTATGGCAAATTATCGGAAAGTTGGATAAACGCCAGTTCATGAAAAGATATGCATGCTCACGGTTTTCAGTCCCAATTGCAGCTTTAATCACAAATCTGACACCATCCGTACAGTTTCGGATTTTAGAATATCTTCTAATTTCTGCAAAAAGACTTTGGGTTTAAGATTAAGTGCTTCTTGTTATTTAGCTATCAGCTAGACAGTAATTTGAGAGGTTCACACATAAAGTTAATGGAGCATACCTAAAATTGCATGTTGGTCATTAGGTCGAATGTGTTTTCAACTACTCATATTATCTTACTCATCTAGCATTCAAATTGTAAACAATATTTACTGAAAGTCAAGAGCATTTTCCTTTACACTGTCCATTTTAAGATATGATTTTACTCCATTTTCACCTATGATAAAACTAGAATGGTGCATTTGAATATGTTATTCACTATGGTAGATTTCTCCTAAGCCTTAGATGATTTTTATGATATTTGTCATCTTAGTCATTGTTTACATTTTGGCTATTCTAATCTTTTTGCAACCTATAGTCAGTTATTACTTGTCGGTAACCCTGAGCTACAGTTGTGGTGAAAAACCGCAGTGTCAGGAACCGGCCCGCGGCACGCCTGCGTATACGGTTCCCGACTGCGGGTTTGACCAGATTAAGCGGGGAACAGCCTTATTTAAGCTACAAACAAGGCTGGAACCCCTCAAACACTTCTCACTGCCACCACTAGCTGTTCGCTAGACACTTCCACTCTGCTGTCGAGTCCTCAGCGCGCACTCCGCATTTTCGTATTTGGGTCAGCTTTGCGCTTAGGCCAAATACGGGAACGCCACGCACCCACACACACACACAGTTGCAATCTTACACTGTCGTGAAGCAAAGACCCACTAACAGTCGTTCCGAACGATACTGTTAGCCACTCTGCTGTCGCTACTCGCACTGGCGTTGTTCGTACGTTGGGTCAGCTGCGCGCTTAGGCCAACGTATGACAAACGCCCCCACACACAATGCAATTACAATTTCATACGGTAGTGTTGCTCAAGCGTACAATTAGGCATGAAACTTATACACGGTTACACTTCAGTCTCTTCTAGGCTATGAGTGTTAGTTTAGTACGGCAGAAGTCAAACTTATTAAATAATAATTTAATATTCTAGAAAAACATAGAACAGTGCAAACTGAATATATACAAAAAGATTACAAAAAAACAAAGTAAAAATAGTTACAAGATAAAATGTACAAAGATAACACACAAAGCGATTTTGCTTACCAAAATAAACGGGAAATAAACGTACCAGCGTATCGATCTGGTGTTGTTGCGGGCGGTACGCACTTCTGGTCAGGGACCAGGTTAGTTCTAGCCGTGTGAGCTACCTCCAAGAACTACAAGTTGTGGCTATCCTAGCTGCGGTTTTATACTATGAAATACGCCTGGAGGCTGTAAGCCTGTGTGGACGGGGGGAAGCTAGATTTAATAACATCCTCAGACATAATTTGATTTCCCAGGTAAAAGTCTACTATACATCAAAGATTGTGAAGTTAGGCTTTCAACTCCAGGTGAAAACTTGATTAAGGCGTTTTCCTGTCTCCGTTCTCAGACATAAATGGGATTTCCAGAGATCCACATACATGAAAAGGGTACTATAGCACACACACAAAACAAAAGACTTCCTTCACTTCCAATCTCCCCAGGTTACAGGTGACAATTGATTAAGGCTTTCACATTGCAGCAGGATGTCCTGTGTGATAGGTGACTGGTCGTATTCACTGAAGACCTCTTTAGATGCAAATGTAGGTCTAGTGACCCACCCACACAAATACAGGAACAGTCAATGAATCTAGCCTGCATCTCTACACCTTTGACATACCACAGCAGATATAAAAATGGGAAAATGAAAATATATTACTGTATTATCCTTAACAGCATCAGCACCCCAATATATCTCCACACCTCCGCCGTTAACTTGGTGCAAGGCAGACGATCTTCCCAGATCATCCTGCCAGCACCTACACTGTTGGTTCTGCTTGACGGGACAGCCCGTCCGCATTCCCATGATTGCTCCCCTTCCAGATGGCGCTGGCAGGTGAATCTAACGCATCATCCTGCCAAAGCCTACATTGACGGCCTGGCCGGGTGGGGAAACCCTTTAGCATCCTCAGGAGGGTTCCCCACCTGTCAGTTAGCTCCAAGCTACACGACTGGAAAGCTAGGTCAGGTTGCTGCAAGGTGTCGTTGCCCTTGGCAACCTGACGTAACCAACCAGGGGAATGTGGGTCAGTGGCGACCGTGAATTCGCAACCATAGAGACTGTGCTGCAACTGGGGAAGGGTTCCAACCGTCGCTACACGCACTCTCTCTATAGTGGCAGGAGCTATCTCTCGGTCCCTTTGGGGAACGAGTATCTGCCGGTCTGCCTCCTCCACTTCGGACAGCTCCGAGGGAATAACTTCCCAGAACCCTCTCAGCCCGCCCCTCCCAGCTGGTGACCTGTTGGCTAGCCCCCTGAGCTCTTCCAGGCTGCTGTCAAATCGAACAGCCCCAGAGAGCTCAGTGCTGCCTGTCACACATTCTAGGAAGGCTGCAGACGGAGAGGCTCCTGGGCCATCCGGGCCAGGTTCCGAATTGGATGTAGCTGACCCAGCAACATTGGCCACTTCGGTGGACAGTCCCTCTGCTGTAGACCCGCTAGCACTGCGGGTTACCACTGCAGCTGAGGGAGTGCCCACCTTACATACATCATAAATCACGTCACATTCTGTCTTAAAACCATCTGAAGGGGAAAGATCTGGCCTGGTGCCGTCTGCCCCTTCAGTGGACAGTCCATCTGCTGCAGCCCAGCGAGCACGGCTGGTTACTCCTGCAGCTGACTGAGTGTCCACCTGACACTCAGCATTATGTAGCACAACACATATGCCATCAGCATTATCATCCCTACATATATTGTCATTTGGGACATCACATAAAACCTCCACATTATCTGTATCATTACACACATTGCTACTCAGCACTTCACAATTATCATCAACAGTTCCTGCATCGATCGCCTCGATAGTCCGTGCGTCATAAATGACATCATCAGTTTCTGCATTCTCTGTGTCAACAGGTCCCACTCCAGGCCTAGGCACTGGAGACTCACTAGGGCTGGCTCCTAGTACACAGTCCATAGCCCCTGGGGCCTCTCCAGCACTCCCCACTTGCACAGCATTATCAAACAGTACCTTGCAAGAGTCCAGAACTTCTGCTGGGGATGCAGGCTCCACAGGGTTTGGAGTAGGCTCATACCGGGCCACTAACCGTCCCAGGTCAGTACCCAGCAAAACGTTGGTGGGGATTTTGTCAGTTACCCCAACTTCTTTCAGTCCGCTGCCGGCCCCCCAATTCAGGTGGACCAAGGCGGTGGGTATGGCTGGGGTGACACCCCCAATTCCTCTGACAGCAATCATTTTCCCAGGTATGTACTGCTCCGGGTTCACAAGCTGGGGATGTATGAGAGTCACTTCTGCTCCAGTGTCTCTCAGCCCAGTGGCAACTGTACCCCCAACCGTGACAAGCTGCAGATTCTCTGCATAGCCAGTAGCATTCCTGGTAGCACACAAAGCCGTTGGGACTTCACTGGGGTTTGAGGCCTCACTGGATTTTGGGGCCTCCCTCTTCCTCTCTGGGCAAGTCGTGCTGATATGACCCACCCTGTCACATACAAAGCATTTCCGAGTGTCAGGTTGCTTGAATCCAGGAGACAGCGGTGCTTGCCTCCTCTGGGTGCTGGGTGAAACAGGTTTAGCAATCTGTTCTCCTCTCCAGCTGGACGTAGTAGTCCTCCGGGACTCAGGTGCTCTATGGGCGGTGTAGGAATCGGCCATTTCCGCAGCCTCATCCACTGTCTTTGGTTCTCGATCCAGCACAAACAGCCGGACCTCAACAGGACAGGTGTGGAGGAACTGGTCTTTTATCATCAGCTCCTTCAGGGCATCCAAGGTTTCAACTGACAGTCCTTTTAGCCACTGCTGGAAGGCAGTGCGCAGGTTGCACGCGTGATCCAGGTAACTGTCATTAGGACCTCGCTGCACTGTCCTGAAACGTTTTCGATACACCTCTGGCGTGAGGTGGTAACGCGCAATGATGGCTTTCTTAATCGCCTCAAAGTCTGTTTCTTCCTCCTGGGGGAGACTCACAAACGCCTCCAGGGCCTTGCCTCTCAGCCCTGGTGTGAGGTATCTTGCCCACTGCTCACGGGGCACCCCATACTGCCGACAAGTCCTTTCAAACCCCTGTAGGAAAGTGTCTATGTCAGAGTCCTTGTCCATAGCGGGGAACTTATCCAGGGGGATTCTGTGGACTCGCTCACCTTCGCGTTCTGCGGGTCCAGCAGACCGGTTCTGCTGCTGAAGTTTAGCCAGCTCCAGCTGGTGTCGCTGTGCAACTTGTTCCCTCTCGGCCTGGTGTCTTTCCCTCTCGGCCTGGTGTCGCCGTTCCGCGTGTTCCTTCTCTGCCTGTCGGTGCAGTAGGATCAGCTTTAGGCGCAGTTCGGGCTCAGCCGAACCTAGTAGCTGTAGGTCGGCTTCCAGAGATGTCATCTCCAAGTTCGGTGGATCATCCAGGACATCGTCTCCACTCGCATTCTGTGGCAGGAGCGATTCCTCCTCTGTCGTGTCGTGAGCTGCATCCGCTGACGTTGAAGCACGGGCTTGCTCTGCCGCATCATGCTCCTCGAGCGCACGAACTAACTGCTCCTTAGTCTGGCCGCTCACCGTCTCGATGCCTTTGTGCTCACACAGGTTGAGTAGTATCTCCTTGTTTTGCCTTGCATAGCTGGATGCTTTCTGAGCCATCGTGTTGCAAAAAATAAAAGAAAAAAAAAAGGGGGGGGGAAGGGAAAGCAAAACACCAAGTGTGTATCTTTGAACAAAAAAAAACGTATATAGATTCTGCACTGAGTAGACTTCTGTAGGCTAGTTGCTTCTAGCAAGCTTCCAGCCTTTAGTACTCAGAATAGCGAGCTAAACTGCGTACTAATGTACCAAACGATCCCACCACTGCCAGCCAATTATGTCAGGAACCGGCCCGCGGCACGCCTGCGTATACGGTTCCCGACTGCGGGTTTGACCAGATTAAGCGGGGAACAGCCTTATTTAAGCTACAAACAAGGCTGGAACCCCTCAAACACTTCTCACTGCCACCACTAGCTGTTCGCTAGACACTTCCACTCTGCTGTCGAGTCCTCAGCGCGCACTCCGCGTTTTCGTATTTGGGTCAGCTTTGCGCTTAGGCCAAATACGGGAACGCCACGCACCCACACACACACACAGTTGCAATCTTACACTGTCGTGAAGCAAAGACCCACTAACAGTCGTTCCGAACGATACTGTTAGCCACTCTGCTGTCGCTACTCGCACTGGCGTTGTTCGTACGTTGGGTCAGCTGCGCGCTTAGGCCAACGTATGACAAACGCCCCCACACACAATGCAATTACAATTTCATACGGTAGTGTTGCTCAAGCGTACAATTAGGCATGAAACTTATACACGGTTACACTTCAGTCTCTTCTAGGCTATGAGTGTTAGTTTAGTACGGCAGAAGTCAAACTTATTAAATAATAATTTAATATTCTAGAAAAACATAGAACAGTGCAAAACTGAATATATACAAAAAGATTACAAAAAAACAAAGTAAAAATAGTTACAAGATAAAATGTACAAAGATAACACACAAAGCGATTTTGCTTACCAAAATAAACGGGAAATAAACGTACCAGCGTATCGATCTGGTGTTGTTGCGGGCGGTACGCACTTCTGGTCAGGGACCAGGTTAGTTCTAGCCGTGTGAGCTACCTCCAAGAACTACAAGTTGTGGCTATCCTAGCTGCGGTTTTATACTATGAAATACGCCTGGAGGCTGTAAGCCTGTGTGGACGGGGGGAAGCTAGATTTAATAACATCCTCAGACATAATTTGATTTCCCAGGTAAAAGTCTACTATACATCAAAGATTGTGAAGTTAGGCTTTCAACTCCAGGTGAAAACTTGATTAAGGCGTTTTCCTGTCTCCGTTCTCAGACATAAATGGGATTTCCAGAGATCCACATACATGAAAAGGGTACTATAGCACACACACAAAACAAAAGACTTCCTTCACTTCCAATCTCCCCAGGTTACAGGTGACAATTGATTAAGGCTTTCACATTGCAGCAGGATGTCCTGTGTGATAGGTGACTGGTCGTATTCACTGAAGACCTCTTTAGATGCAAATGTAGGTCTAGTGACCCACCCACACAAATACAGGAACAGTCAATGAATCTAGCCTGCATCTCTACACCTTTGACATACCACAGCAGATATAAAAATGGGAAAATGAAAATATATTACTGTATTATCCTTAACAGCATCAGCACCCCAATATATCTCCACACGCAGCTCATATAGGTAACCCCGAACTGCACTCGGGGTAGCCGCTGGAGGCTCTATGCAGAGCAATGCGTGCAGCAGGTGTTTTAACTCACCCAATGTTGTCTGCCATTCTTTTTCTGCTCCTCCAAGGCTCTGCTTCCCCCTGGTCAGATCGCCGTCTGTCGTCATGACAACAGCCAGCAATCTCACTTTAAGGTTGCAGACAGTGCCACCTGAAGGATGGAGGGAAAACTGCAGCACAGGAGCCCAGGGAGGTGAGTAAATGCTGAGGCTGTTGCAGACTCTCTGCTGGTATGATTTTTTTCATGGTTTTAGGATCTAAAAGCACATTAAAAAAGTGTACCACTTTTAGACCCTAAAATCTGAAGGAATCATACTGCCAGGAAAGTTAAGGGAACCTGAGATGAGAGTGATATGGAGGCTGCCATATTTACTTCCCTTTAAGCAATAACAATTGCCTGGCAGTCCTGCTGATCTTTCTGACATCATTAGTGTTGTAATCACACACCTGAAACTAGCATGTAGCTAATACAGCTAGACATGAGTCAGAACACCTGATCTGCAGGCTTGTTCAGGGTCTATGATGCAAAATATTAGAGACACAGGAAATAAATGTGTTAACATACCTCTTATCTCAGGTTCTCTTTAAGCAAATATGTATACCTTAGTCAGTGATTTTAAAACTTTAGTTACCCTGGTTAGCTCTCTTGTAAAGCTTTGCTGTCATTTACCTATTCTCATTTACTGTGTTCAGCAGCCCCTCAAATTCATCCATTGGTGCTTTAAATCTAAGAAAGTATGCAGATACATTTTCTTTTCTCCTTTGTACAGAAGTTAAAAACGGGGAGCAAAATTTTGCTACTCTGCTCCCCAGTTTGACAAAGAAGCAGTGCATGCTCTGTCTACTCCCTGTAATTTTGCACTCCCGCCTGGATGCAAAGCAGCCGATAGCGTTCTGGGCATGCATACTTCAGAGATGACACTCGTGTATGAGCAGCACTTGAAAAATATACATACCTTGTCCTCTCTATTCTCCTCGGCTGTTGTGCACATCTATACAGGAGCATGAAATTACAAGGAGTGCAAGTAGCCAGAGCATGCGCGTCTTTTTTGTCCTGTGCCTGCAGTCAGAGCCACATACAGGTGACAGGGCAGCACAATGGAGAGAAGCTCATCCAAAACAGAGAACAAGTAAGTAGAAGGATCCCAAACTACACCCGCTGGCATAGACATAGTGTCAGCTCAGGTGTCCTTTGAACAGTGATAACTTAGCACTTAGGCAAAAGCAAGGAAGGACGGATCTTAAAATGAGTCAGCAGAAAGATTTGAAGTTTTGAGACAGAATTATACCATTTATTGGCTAACTTAAAGGAAAAACAGTCCGCTCTTGGCTAATGAGCCTTCTTCAGACTCTGCTCCTGTATACTGACAAGTTGTTAGGGCACGCAGCTACTATATATATAGCTTTAGCATCAGAAGGAGATACATAGCTTGCTTTGCAAATATAAATACATTTCATACAGTTATCATTCTGTTTCAAAACATCCTCCTTTCACTGATGGCTAACAGTACAGTGCTCTACTGATACTAAAATGAGTCAAGAAGAGTTAAACTGTAGCACAGAAAAGCTCCTGTTATTTCCTAGGAAAACAAACAAACAAACAAACAAAGCATCAATTTAACAGGTCTCAGGTCTTGAATATCTGACCAGCAATAAACTATCTGCAATGGGGAGGAGGAGAGGAAACTTAGCAGGTAATTCCTGCCCGTGAATGTGTGCATGAAAAAACTCACCAAACTCAAAAGTGCTGCTACTGTAAACCCCTGGCACTTCTCACACCAGCTTGTATGTCCCCACACATTATACTGGGGTCCAGATCATCAGGTGACAGCAGATGCTGACTGTCCTCACACACACCAGGAAATAAGAGAGATGTAATGATCTCTGGAATTCAGGTAGAACAGAGCAAAGCAGGAGAGATGATTTACTTTGAAATGTGACCTCCTATCTCTCCAAGTTCTGCGCCCTTATGCTTTTAAATTACCCAAGGCCTTGGCCTTTGTGGCCTTCCCAAAAATCCGGCCCTGCTCCAGGGATAGATAATGTTGATTTCCTAAGGACTTTTCATTTAACCTAATCATGAATTTTTGTGGAATCCTACTGTTTGTGACTGTTATTATGAATAGTACAAGCTTCACTTCTTTTAACTGGAGGCATAAACTGGGAAAACATGATATCATAGTCTACAATATTTCTGCTTGAACCCATATTTCTGCACTCTTCCTATCCACAATTTCTTGTTGCATAGCTTGTGTTTGTATGGGTTTCCTCCATGTGCTCTGATTACTTTCACATTCCAAAATGAAACTGATACATTCATTGGCTTCCAATAAAGCCTCTTTTCCATGGGCAGCTGAAGGTGGTCAACTTACCACATATCAGCTACTCCTGACCAACGGTCAGACACTAACTAGTGCTTGGCATGGGCGTTGGACAGGCGACCCCTTAATGGTGTTGCATTTGATCATGGTGGTTGCCATCCTCAGACATAACATGAGATGTTTGTTTAGCTCTGAGTAACACCTTCATGTATCAAATGTGACACGTGCATTGTTGCCAAACATGTTTTCACAGCTGAATAGCACTTGTGGTCAGCAGTCGGGGGGCTGAACTGCTCAATAAATGAACAGTTCAGCTGTCTGTGGAAAAGAGGTCTACAAATGGCTCCAGATTTTCACTAAAGCACAGTTAGCGATGTCAACTGTTCAATGTGCTCCGGAAAGCAAAACTAAAATATGTCATGGTAATAATAACAATTAAGGAAGCTATCAGAGTTTTCTGTATGGGGTCTAAATAAAGAAAAATGATAGTCCTTCAGTCCTGCTATTGTGGAAAATTAGGTGATGATCTAATGTCATGCCTATAGAACTGGTGGGCAAGAAAAATATATTGTGTGAAAATCTTTTCTAGATCAATGTACACCGAAACATGATTTTATTTTACTTATGAGAGTCCCCTGTTCAGATGTTGGAAGCTTTTTTTTTTCTCCCAAAGCTCTTTTTAGTGTATGTTTAATCTGTACTTCAGCAGTGATCTTTGGTCGTTATGAGAAATACAGACACTTAGCTTTCCTTCAGTTTTTGTAAATTAGGCTCAGTGTTTAGAAGCAGTTGCAAGAACAGCTAGTTTCCGAGCAAGGATCAATAACCCCTTTGAAAATCACATCCATCCTCTGTCCTACAGTGAAAAAAAATGAATGCACAATTGGAAGATCAAAACCACCCATTGTACACTTACCATTGTATTAAGAAAATCACTGAGCAGAGAGATGTTCATTTCACTTTATTGATTGAATGATTGGAAGCACTATAAACAGGAGCGTCGAGACATCTTTAATATACAGGATTTGTTGTATTGTTTTGTATTTATTGCTTGTATTTATTGCTGTACTTACTGTGAAATGTAACAATTCAGTATTCATGCAATATGTATTTATTCTAGTTATCAATTTCTTAATTTCTTCAAGTAAATATGATGGCAGATTAAATTAAGATGCGTGATAGCACATTGGAGTTAAATATGCAGAAAACTGTATGCATGCATTTTTTTTTCTTTTGGTCTACAGTATAGCAATATTCTCTAATGAGATTTTAAGAGCAATATATACAAAATGAGAGATGGATGGCAGTGATGCTAAGGAACTATGGGCCCCAGAACAAGTTTTATACGGGTTACCTTACGCACTATACATAGCAACTCATCTGATATGAAGCTCAAAACACCGCTTAAAGGTGGTCACACGCGACGCAATACAATAAAATTATCTGATTTTATAGCAATTCGATAAAAAAGATCAGATTCCAGACTAATCGAAAGCTTTTTTTTTTCTATTCGAGCAAGAAATCCGATCGGATTTCCCTTTTTTATTCGATAAAAGTTGATCAGAAGTGGTGGATTTTCTGATCAATTTTTATGAAAATTGAATGGTCTGTGGTAGATTGTTAATGTATTAATATGTACACCTAAGCAATTTTATTATAGTTTCCAATCATTTTACACATAATTGAGAAAAATTGAACATAGGTGTGTGGTACATTGGTGAGATTTTTGAAATGTTACAATCAGTCAGAAAAATGGATTGCAATTCTTGAATTGAACACATATTTAAAAAAATTGTATGGTGTGTGGCCACCTTAAGACAGATGCAGTGTCACAGAGGTGTGAGGACTGAGGAGAGTGGAAGTTTGTTAATGACTGACTACTACCTATCTAGTCCCTACCATAGTCATATGTCTATGTATGCACCGTGTAGTATAACTTTCAAAGTCTAAGGCCAATTTAGGGGGAAGCCAATTAACTGTTTGTTTTGGGGATGTGGAAGGAAACTGGAGTGCCCCGAGGAAACCCACACAGACACAGGGACAACACACAAACGCAGTGCAAATAGTGCCCAGGCTGGGATTTGAACAGGGGACACAGTGATTTTTCATAATTGTGTTTTTATCTCCCTATCTCCTTTTTAAACTGTTGGTGGAAATAGGTAAGTGGTACATTAGTACCCATTTCACCTTGGGTGGGTGTGGGCATCTGGGAACCCCCTTGTTCAAGGCAGCTTCCAGATGCCACCATGACCGCCCAACACCTCCCCCCCCCCCGAGTGTACACCCCCACCTCCTCCTTGGCACCTGAGATGGGGAACAGACAACTGTCCTTGGCTCTGGGGGAGATGGGGGAGCCCCCCCCACCATTACCTGGTTACATGGGTGCATAGCCCCACATAGTCTAGGCCCCACATTCTGGCTATCAAAAGCCTGCATGGGTTACAATGGGTTAAAGAGGCTTGGGAAGGGGGACCCCACGCTGTTTGTTTTCATGAAATGTATACAATGTGTGTACAGAACTCAGAATGTATTACTGTGTCCCACAGCCAAGTGTCATTTTTCCCAGTTTAGAAACCATTTTTCCTATGAAACTTTCAAATCGATTTTCTCAAAAACGACATGGCCTGAAACATTTTTCATTTTATTTTATCACATTCTAACTAATCTCCATAACATACGTGGCAAATTTGGTGATGATAGCATGTACTTTGTTATTTGCCGCAGAAATCAGCACCAACTGTTCCGCACAGTGGAAAAACTCTGCAACCCAGCATGTCAAAAACTTAATATCGAGTCTTCAAAGGACCTCTGTGACCAATTTGCCCATTTCTTCACAGACAAAGTCTCCGCTATAAGGTCCGCCATCCAACTTACAGCATCTGAGCCTAATATAGCGCCGAAGACCATTAGCAGAGACAACGTAACACCTTGGTCAAACTTCAAAGAAATTGATGAAGAAGTCACATCAAGCATCCTCCTTCACGTCCGCCTAACTACCTGTGACCTGGATCCTGGCCCAACACAGTTCATGTTGAACTGCCCTGACCTGTTCGTACCGGTATTCCTCAAAATTGTTAACTGTTCCTTACAATCAGGGATATTTCCTGCTTTACTGAAGGAAGCAATCATCAGGCCTCTCCTCAAAAAAACCCTCCCTGGACCCAGATGCAATGACCAGCTACAGACCTGTCTCTAACCTCCCCTTTCTGGGAAAGCTAATTGAAAAAGCTGTATACCTCCAGCTAGAAGCCAGAATCCTACAAAATAACAGTTATGACCCATTCCAGTCTAGCTTCAGGAAACACCACAGCACTGAAACTGCCCTCATCCAAATATGCAACCACCTGCTCATGGCAAGAGACAGAGGAGAGTGCTCGATCCTCATACTGCTAGACCTTTCTGCAGCCTTTGACACAGTTGACCATGACATCTTGATAAACAGGCTACAGGAATACTGCGGCATTGATGGCATAGTACTTCAGTGGTTCCAATCCTTCTTGAGTGGCAGAACCCACAAAGTGTCTATGGGGCCCTTCCTGTCCACCCCTGTAACACTTAAGTATGGGGTGCCCCAGGGCTCAATCCTCTCTCCCCTGCTTTTCACGATTTACATGCTACCTTTGGGAAAACTAATCCAAAAACATGGCCTGACATACCACTGCTATGCAGACGACACCCAACTATATCTTTCCTTCAAGCCTGGTGTGACAGACCCAACTCTAACTATAAACGCCTGCTTACGTGAACTACAGCAATGGATGAATGACAACTGGCTGAAACTAAATGCAGACAAAACTGAAGTCCTTCTGATTGGAGGGCAGAGCATGATAACAAAACAACTTAACTTGCAGTCTTCACCACTGGGAATAGGAGGCACGGATCTACGCAGCTCTGATCATGTGCATAGCCTGGGAGTTCTAATTGATGGGGATTTAAACTTCAGAACTCAAATCTCTGCTGTGGTGAAATCATCCTATTTTCACCTGAAGAACATTGCAAAAATCAAGCACCTCATACCCCCAGAAGATCTGCCAACCTTAGTCCACGCCTTCATCACATCCCGACTGGACTACTGCAATGCTCTCTACACTGGCCTTCCAAAAAAGGCCTTGTACCGCCTACAGCTGATACAGAATACTGCTGCCAGACTGCTAACCAACCAACCCCGTCACTGCCACATAACGCCAGTCCTGCATTCCCTTCACTGGCTACCTATAGAATGGAGGGTCCTATTCAAGATCGGCCTACTGACATTTAAATCCCTGAATAATCTAGGCCCTGGATACATGAAAGATATGTTACAGCTGCGTAGCAATCCCCGCATTCTCAGATCCACAGGTTCTAATAATCTAGTCATACCCAGAGTCCACTTAGAAACTTTTGGTCCCAGAGCCTTCTGTCATGCTGCCCCTACGTTTTGGAACTCCTTACCTCAACAGATCAGGACAGCCCCATCCCTGGACGTGTTTAAATCCAGACTGAAAACCCACCTGTTCAGTCTGGCATTTGCAGAAATATAACTTTTGTTGTGTGAATACTTCATCCTACTAATTACTGAATCTGAGAGAGCCTAAGCGCTTTGAGTCCTATGGGAGAAAAGCGCTATAGAAATGTTATTGTATTGTATTGTATTGTATATTGATTTTAACCTCCTGAGCGGTATGGACGAGCTCAGCTTGTCCATTACCGCCGGAGGGTGCCACTCAGGCCCTGCTGGGCCGATTTTTATCAAATAAAAAGCAGCACACGCAGCCGGCACTTTGCCAGCCGCGTGTGCTGCCTGAGATCCGCCGTGAGCAGCGGCGAAAAAGGGTCCCCCCAGACGCCCGAGCCCTGCGCAGCCAGACCAATCAGTTCCGGCCAGCGCTAAGGGCTGGATCGGAGGCGGCTGACGTCAGGACGTTGGCTGACGTCCATGACGTCACTCCGCTCGTCGCCATGGCGACGAGAAAAGCAAAACAAGGAGGGCCGCTCATCGCGGCCCTTCTTGTTATTTCTGATAGCCGGAGGCGATCAGAAATATGCAACAGGGGCGCCCTCTAGTGGGCTTTCATGCAGCCAACTTTCAGTTGGCTGCATGAAATAGTTTTTTTTTATAAAAAAAAAACCCTCCCGCAGCCGCCCTGGCGATCTCAATAGAACGCCGGGGAGGTTAATAGCAAATGCCTTTGGAATACTAAAATCAGAAGACAAAATGTAATATTTGCTCGTGAAGCACAGAATTCTGACGAATGTGGAATTCAGCTGTTCTGATCATTCTTACTTCTACATACTAGGAAGATCAATGAGGCTGCATTTCCAATTGTGCGGTGCGAATTGCCACGGTAAAAATTCGCATACGGATGCGAATTTCGCATGCGGGTCTATGCGAATTTTCATGCAAATTCACATGGATGACGATGTATGCAAATTTAACCATGGCAGTGCTGGTGTGCTTTTCTATTGTTTCTATGCGAATTTGCATGAACATTCGCATACCCAAACCTCATGCGAATTTCCTATTAAATACATTGTATGCAATTCGCATAGCGTTATGCGGTATGCGAATTCTGATGGCTCTGCCATGCAAATTTTTTCTGCACAGAAAATGCAAGTGGAAACAGTCCCATTCACTTGTATTGCTATGCGAATTTGCATGCGAAAAATGCATGCAAATTCGCGATAGTGGAAATGGGCCCTAAATCGTTTTGTCCTGCAGTTGAATTTAATAATCACAGAGAGTTGGCAATAGGAGTGACATGGGAGGAACCTGGGAGAGTACAAAGGTAAGTTAAACTATGAGGGACTGGACTGCAAAAAAAAATAAATAGTGAACCCCATTACTAATGAATTATACTGCATTGTGATTAAGAAACTTAAACTACAAACAAGCGTAAACAGCTCTTCCTTCATACAGCACCAATGTTGAGTTATAGAGGAACTCCAGTGAAAATAATGTAATAAAAAATGCTTAATTTTTACAATAATTATGTAAAGATGATTTAGTCAGTGTTTGCCCAATGTAAAATAGTTCCTCTCCCTGATTTACATTCAGACATTTATCACATGAAAACATTTTTACTGTTGGCAGGTGATGCCACTGGAAGGAGATGCTGCTTGCTTTTTGGGCAGTTGGAAACAGCTGTTGTTTCCCACAATGCAACAAGGCTCCCACAGTGTAATATCAGTATCTTAGTGCTGTGAGGCGCTGACATCATGACTGTGTGTGGGGGTTCACCGCAAAATCAGCCACACAGAGCCCCCTGAGGAATAGATATCTCACGGGAAAGGGGTATCAGCAACTGATTAGGATGAAGTTCAATTCGTGGTTTCTCTTTAAGTGCCTTCTTATCAAAAGGCTGCAATTTATTGTACCAGGCAAGTTACGTATCACTATAGCAGCCTGACCAATCAAGTGATATTTCCCATGCTCTTTTGTAGTCACTCCATGCCTCTAAAGCCTCATACATATTTTAAATAATAGTATTTTAAAATGATTGTTAGTGATAATTTTTGGTAGCAGTTTAAAAGTGATAGCTGTGTATGCACTTTTCTGTTTTATAAAGAGGTGAGGGGAGAATGAGTGAACAATGTTGTGTGTTGGGAATATGATGGAATAACAATAGAAGCTGCTAAAGTGAGATCCAATTTGGATTGCTGAAGGAAAAGTCCTCAACAGTGGGACAAGACTGTATACCCAATACCCAGCAGCATATGCAATGTATTCTCTCATTCACATGAAAAATCTAGGATAGAGTATTGCATATTAAGATTACTGATGAATCGATAAGGTTTGGTCCATATGGTGAAAACAACCTCAAGGTGTGAATTAGTTAATATATTGTGATAAGATTTTATGTTCTTGAATGGAATGTCTAAATTATAAAAAAAACAAAATTAAATAGCCAGGGGCGTAACTAGAAATCAATGGGCCTCCCTGCAAAACTTTGGATGCCCCCCCTCTGCTAATCTGGGCTTTGTCCTCATACACGTGCTCTACATGGTTGCCTGCATAATTTAGGTGCATGTGTGACATCACACACACTCCCCAGCAACCACATGGGCCGTGTATGAGGCCGGGGCCAGCGACAGACAGTTAAAGTATAGAGCACTGGGGGTAGGGAACATTTTACATTAGGACAACAGCATGAGGGGGGGATAGGCGGCATCACAAGGCCGATTCCTGAGAGATTTCATGCTGAAACTGCTTGGGAATCGGCCTGTGGTGTATGTGCAGCCAACAGAACTCTCTCTAATCAGAGAGAGATCTATCTCTAGGTCGATCTTCCCATACAGCTTCTGATCTATGCACCTCAAGAAACAGGGTACTTAACCCTTACAGCAACTCAGCTGTGTCGCTTTCAAAGGCACTGGCATTCCTTTTCCACAAGTTTATTGTGCATGTTAACCACTTCCCGACCGCCGTATATACAATTGGCGGCCGGGAAGTGGACGCCGCAAGGACCGCCGTATTGACAATTGGCGGCGGTCCTTGTATGGGCATGGGCGGAGCGATCGCGTCATCCGTGACGCGATCCTCCGCCTCCGCCTGGCGCCGCTCACCCGCCGCAACATCACGCCCGGCCATACGGAAGCGCCGGTGGGATGTTAACCCGACGATCGCCGCATACAAAGTGTATAATACACTTTGTAATGTTTACAAAGTGTATTATACAGGCTGCCTCCTGCCCTGGTGGTCCCAATGTCCGAGGGACCACCAGGGCAGGCTGCAGCCACCCTAGTCTGCACCAAGCACACTGATTCCCCCCCCCCTGCCCCAGATCGCCCACAGCACCCATCAGACCCCCCCCTGCCCACCCCCCAGACCCCTGTTTGCACCCAATCACCCCCCTAATCACCCATCAATCACTCCCTGTCACTATCTGTCAACGCTATTTTTTTTTATCCCCCCTCTGCCCCCCGCTCCCTCCTGATCACCCCCCCACCCCTCAGATTCTCCCCAGACCCCCCCCCCATGTACTGTATGCATCTATCCCCCCTGATCACCTGTCAATCACCTGTCCATCACCTGTCAATCACCCGTCAATCACCCGTCAATCACCCGTCAATCACCCCCTGTCACTGCCACCCATAAATCAGCCCCTAACCTGCCCCTTGCGGGCAATCTGATCACCCCCCCACACCAATAGATCGCCCGCAGATCCGACATCAGATCACCTCCCAAATCCATTGTTTACATCTATTCTCTCCTCTAAACACCCACTAATTACCCATCAATCACCCATCAATCACCCCCTATCACCACCTGTCACTTTTACCTATCAGATCAGACCCTAATCTGCCCCTTGCGGGCACCCAATCACCCGCCCACACGCTCAGATTGCCCTCAGACCCCCCCCTTATAAATTCGCCAGTGCATTAATTACATCTGGCCTTCCCTGTAATAACCCACTGATCACCTGTCAATCACCTGCCAATCACCTATCACCCATCAATCACCCCCTGTCACTGCCACCCAACAATCAGCCCCTAACCTGCCCCTTGCGGGCAAACTGATCACCCACCCACACCAATAGATCGCCCGCAGATCCGACATCAGATCACCACCCAAGCGCAGTGTTTCCATCTATTCTCTCCTCTAAACAACCACTAATTACCCATCAATCACCCATCAATCACCCCCTATCACCACCTGTCACTGTTACCCATCAGATCAGACCCTAATCTGCCCCTTGCGGGCACCCAATCGCCCGCCTACACGCTCAGATTGCCCTCAGACCCCCCCTTATCAATTCGCCAGTGCAATATTTACATCTGTTCTCCCCTGTAATAACCCACTGATTACCTGTCAATCACCTATCAATCACCCATCAATCACCCCCTGTCACTGCCACCCATCAATCACCCCCTGTCACTGCCGCCCATCAATCACCCGCTGTCACTGCCACCCATCAATCAGCCCCTAACCTGCCCCTTGCGGGCAATCTGATCACCCACCCACACCAATAGATCGCCCGCAGATCCGACGTCCGATCACCTCCCAAGTGCAGTGTTTACATCTGTTCTCTACCCTAAACACCCACTAATTACCCATCAATCACCCCCTGTCACTGCTACCTATCAGATTAGACCCCTATCTGCCCTAGGGCACTCAATCACCCGCCCACACCCTCAGAATGCCCTCAGACCCCAGCCCCGATCACCTCGCCAGTGCATTGCTTGCATCTATTCCCCCCTCTAATCACACCTTGAGACACCCATCAATCACCTCCTGTCACCCCCTAGCACACCTACCCATCAGATCAGGCCCCAATTTGCCCCGTGTGGGCTCCTGATCACTCGGCCAAACCCTCAGATCCCCCTCAGACCACCTTCCGATCACCTCCCCAGTGCATTGATTGCATCTATTTTCCCCTCTAACCACCCCCTGAGACACCCATCAATCACCTCCTGTCACCCCTTAGCACTCCTATCCATCAGATCAGGCCCAATACAACCTGTCATCTAAAAGGCCACCCTGCTTATGACCGGTTCCACAAAATTTGCCCCCTCATAGACCACCTGTCATCAAAATTTGCAGATGCTTATTTTTGTCAAAAGTTTGCGGAAATTGATTTTTATTGTTTTTTTTTCACAAAGTGTCATTTTTCACTAACTTGTGACAAAAAATAAAATCTTCTATGAACTCGCCATACACCTAACGGAATACCTTGGGGTGTCTTCTTTCTAAAATGGGGTCACTTGTGGGGTTCCTATACTGCCCTTGCATTCTAGGGGCCCTAAACCGCGAGGAGTAGTCTAGAAAACAAATGCCTCAAAATGACCTGTGAATAGGACGTTGGGCCCCTTAGCGCACCTAGGCTGCAAAAAAGTGTCACACATGTGGTACCGCCGTACTCAGGAAAAGTAGTATAATGTGTTTTGGGGTGTATTTTTACACATACCCATGCTGGGTGGGAGAAATTTCTATGTAAATGGACAATTGTGTGTAAAAAAATCAAACAATTGTCATTTACAGAGATATTTCTCCCACTTAGCATGGGTATGTGTAAAAATACACCCCAAAACGCATTATACTACTTTTCCTGAGTACGGCGGTACCACATGTGTGGCACTTTTTTTTACACCCTAAGTACGCTAAGGGGCCCAAAGTCCAATGAGTACCTTTAGGATTTCGCAGGTCATTTTGCGACATTTGGTTTCAAGACTACTCCTCACGGTTTAGGGCCCCTAAAATGCCAGGGCAGTATAGGAACCCCACAAATGACCCCATTCTAGAAAGAAGACACCCAAAGGTATTCCGTACGGAGTATGGTGAGTTCATAGAAGATTTTATTTTTTGTCATAAGTTAGCGGAAAATGACACTTTGTGAAAAAAAACAATTAAAATCAATTTCCGCTAACTTGTGACAAAAAAATAAAAACTTCTATGAACTCACCATACTCCTAACGGAATACCTTGGGGTGTCTTCTTTCTAAAATGGGGTCATTAGTGGGGTTCCTATACTGCCCTGGCATTTTAGGGGCCCTAAACCGTGAGGAGTAGTCTTGAAACAAAAATGACCTGTGAAATCCTAAAGGTAACTCATTGGACTTTGGGCCCCTTAGTGCAGTTAGGGTGCAAAAAAGTGCCACACATGTGGTATCGCCGTACTCGGGAGAAGTAGTATAATGTGTTTTGGGGTGTATTTTTACACATACCCATGCTGGGTGGGAGAAATACTTCTGTAAATGACAATCTTTTGATTTTTTTACACACAATTGTCCATTTACAGAGGTATTTCTCCCCCCCAGCATGGGTATGTGTAAAAATACACCCCAAAACACATTGTACTACTTCTCCCGAGTATGGCGATACCACATGTGTGGCACTTTTTTGCACCCTAACTGCGCTAAAGGGCCCAAAGTCCAATGAGTACCTTTAGGATTTCACAGGTCATTTTGAGAAATTTCGTTTCAAGACTACTCCTCACGGTTTAGGGCCCCTAAAATGCCAGGGCAGTATAGGAACCCCACAAATGACCCCATTTTAGAAAGAAGACACCCCAAGGTATTCCGTTAGTAGTATGGCGAGTTCATAGAAGATTTTATTTTTTGACACAAGTTAGCGGAAATTGATTTTAATTGTGTTTTTTCACAAAGTGTCATTTTCCGCTAACTTTTGACAAAAAATAAAATCTTCTATGAACTCACCATACTCCTAACGGAATACCTTGGGGTGTCTTCTTTCTAAAATGGGGTCATTTGTGGGGTTCCTATACTGCCCTGGCATTTTAGGGGCCCTAAACCGTGAGGAGTAGTCTTGAAACGAAATTTCTCAAAATGACCTGTGAAATCCTAAAGGTACTCATTGGACTTTGGGCCCTTTAGCGCAGTTAGGGTGCAAAAAAGTGCCACACATGTGGTATCGCCGTACTCAGGAGAAGTAGTATAATGTGTTTTGTGGTGTATTTTTACACATACCCATGCTGAGTGGGAGAAAGATCTCTGTAAATGGACAATTGTGTGTAAAAAAAATTAACAAATTGTCATTTACAGAGATATTTCTCCCACCCAGCATGGGTATGTGTAAAAATACACCCCAAAACACATTATACTACTTCTCCTGAGTACGGCAATACCACATGTGTGGCACTTTTTTGCAGCCTAACTGCGCTAAGGGGTCCAAAGTCCAATGAGCACCTTTAGGCTTTACAGGGGTGCTTACAATTTAGCACCCCCCAAAATGTCAGGACAGTAAACACACCCCACAAATGACCCCATTTTGGAAAGTAGACCCTTCAAGGTATTCAGAGAGGGGCATGGTGAGTCCGTGGCAGATTTCATTTTTTTTTGTCGCAAGTTAGAAGAAATGGAAACTTTTTTTTTTTTTTTCTCACAAAGTGTCATTTTCCGCTTACTTGTGACAAAAAATAATATCTTCTATGAACTCACTATGCCTCTCAGTGAATACTTTGGGATGTCTTCTTTCCAAAATGGGGTATTTTGGGGGGTATTTATACTATCCTGGAATTCTAGCCCCTCATGAAACATGACAGGGGGTCAGAAAAGTCATAGATGCTTGAAAATGAGAAAATTCACTTTTTGCACCATAGTTTGTAAACGCTATAACTTTTACCCAAACCAATAAATATACACTGAATGGTTTTTTTTTAATCAAAAACATGTTTGTCCACATTTTTCGCGCTGTATGTATACAGAAATTTTACTTTATTTGAAAAATGTCAGCACAGAAAGTTAAAAAAATCATTTTTTTGCCAAAATTCATGTCTTTTTTGATGAATATAATAAAAAGTAAAAATCACAGGAGCAATCAAATAGCACCAAAAGAAAGCTTTATTAGTGACAAGAAAAGGAGCCAAAATTCATTTAGGTGGTTGGTTGTATGAGCGAGCAATAAACCGTGAAAGCTGCAGTGGTCTGAATGGAAAAAAGTGGCCGGTCCTTAAGGGGTAGAAAGCCCTAGGTCCTCAAGTGGTTAAACAGTGAATTATGCACTATTCTTGTAACGAAAGTAAAGTGTGTGTGTGTGTGTGTGTGTGTGTGTGTGTGTGTGTATATATATAGAACAGGAGTAAATGCATAGATGTTACAAGAATAGTACATAACTCACTGTTTGACGTGCTTAATACACTTGTGGAAAACGAATGCCGGAGCCTTTGAACCAAGAAACACAAGCAGCTGAGTTGCTGAAAGGGTTAAGTATCCCCTCCCTCCTATTACCAGGAGAGCAGCCAGGAGAAAAACAGGAGATAAGTTCCCCCCAGTTTAGTGACCTGCTGTGTGCCTATTTGAACTCTGGTGTGCTTTCTCCCAGCCCACCAGAGTTCAAAACTGCCGTGATGAAGGAGAGCTACACGTATCTCTCATAGCTCTGCCTTCTTCCCTACATCTAATGGGCATCCAGGATGCTGAGGTCCCATTGGCTTGCGCACAGCAGCAGCAGAGCACTGGCTGCTTTGCCTATACTTCCCAGCCAGCTAATCTTGTTTAGTTTACTTTAACAAGCATGGGCCATCTGGAGTTTACGTACGTGGCCCATGCTGTGTATCATCGGGGCCCCTGAGAGCCTCCGGGCCCACCTGCGGCTGCAGACATTTCAGACATGGTAGTTACGCCACTGTTAAAAGCATATAGTAGCCTTGATGTTCCTAACACACTTCAATGCCTCCCAGCAGCGACCAAAACAACTCGCTATGTGTAGAGCCCAGATTTTACCCTGGAGAACTACAATAAACAATGTGTTGTACTGTGGCTAAGCATATGACATGCTTGAAGTTGTCAATGACATTTATAAGGACATGCAGGCCATTTTAGTTTCCCAGTTTATAAGGTTTGTGCATGGATTTTTTAATTGATGGTTTCAAAAAGGCCCAAATTGCAGATTAGGCACAGAGGGCCTCTACTGACACTTGAGGCAATAGGCAGCTGAGACAAACTATGGAGACAATGGGAAGCTAGGGCACATTTGAGATCTGGGACACGTTGTGTGGGTGGATACTGGAAAGCTGTGATGTTATCAGGGGGACAATAAAATACTGCAATAGACTATTAGGGCAACTGGGAAATGCTGCATTGTGATTTTTTACCCAGTTAAACTGTATGTCTAAGACCAATGTGGTCAGTGATAGAAGAGGCAACTGAAGAAAACAGAAGATACTTGTAGATACAACAGAATAGCTTACAGTGGCGTAACTACAATTCATGCCCCCCCCCCCCCCAATGTTCACAATCCCATCCTTTCCTTTGCCTCCCCTTGGTGTCCTTCACGGGCTTGGGGCCAATCTTGCAAAGGTCATAAAACAAGCGTCACCAATATAAACTTGACACCCATAACAAGTGTCGCCACAAAAACACCTAAACTGAAGTATAGCCCCCTGTATCAGAGCAAAGGAAGGTTAGTAGTTGGGGTCCCCCACAGCTCTAGGCCTTCCCTGCAATCACAGGGGCAGCTCCCTTCTCCTTATGCCCCTGGTAGCTTCCACAATTACTATAAATATTTGCTTTATGTAGTTTTAGTCCTTGATCCAGCTCTGACTCTCTTCTGCGTTTTCTGTACTTTAGATACTGCTATAGCTAGGTAAGCGTAGCTGCAAGGCTTTGGACTCATCAATAACCATTTTGTTGTTTTAATTAATACACCTTGCAGTTTTTCTCATTGTACAATTCATAATCCATTTAGCTTGAACCATAAAAGGATGCTGTATACATATATTTGAGAATAATATTCATTTTAATTTATTTCAACCCTCCAGGAATTACTTTCATGAATCTTTAAAATGCTGCTTGAGTATATGGAACCACCAGTGATTTAAAGCTATTTAAATCCAGAGCCAGCATGCTGAGAGGCTGAAAACTGGCACAGTACAATGGATCAGAGCAAAGTCCTGTATGATAAAAACAGTTGGAGACAATAAATAGCATAATACTATTCTCTGCTACAAGCCACCTTGCCCACCACAAGTACATGCATGTCTAATAATGGCATTTAATAAGTTCCTTTGCAATCACAATGTACAAAAGGTTTAACTCACATAGATTACTTTGTAAAGGCCATCAATAATTATCACTGCAAAGTCATTCATGTGTATGTAACTCCCAAAATAGGTCTCTAATTGATGGGTGTCAGAACATAAATGTCAACGACTAATGTGCACAGGCAAATTGCATATTTAATCTAATATGGTAAAAGAGATTTCAGGGTAATATGCAGTGCTGTGGATTACATGTTAGTTAGCTAATTTTTATACCACTGTATACAATTGACCTGTTGATATATTTTACTTAATTCCCCATCACTGTATACCAATATTGTACATATGGATATGTGACATTAGTAACAGAATTTGACGTTCTGTCTCGTTTCCTTTCCAGTTGTCAAATGTGACTGGGTTTATAATTGACAGAAAGATGAAGCAATCACCTGAATATGTCTACATTTTTAGGACCAGATTTAATTCAGACAGGTCTAAACATAGAAGTTGAAAAAATAAAAAAAAAGTATAATGTCTTCGTACACCTGTACTGGAAAACATTGTTAGTATCATACTGTCGGGTCAACTTAAACTATCTATAGTAACATAAATAAGAAAATACAGCTTTCACTGTGACCAGACTGAAATCCAAAAGCCTATTAATATTAGAAATTTTGTTTATTGAATTCTGCAATTGTAAATAGAAAATCACAGCACACATACAGTATAGGGTCTTGTAATGTCAGAAGGATGTCTCTCTAGATTAACATTTGAATGGTTATATCTATTGTGAAGATTATACAATACTATAACATTTGTAAAGCTGTTTCCCTTATAGGACTCATTATACAAAACTGGAAAAAAGGGTGAATTAGCCCTTCCTGAAAAATGGCGCCACCATAAGTGGCCTATTGTAGAAGCAGGAATTTGTGGTAAAGCATGGAAATTTGGGTGCATGGCAGCATCTACTATCAGGCGCCTTCCGACCCCAAAATGTCCTTCTTTGACGCAAATTGCGACTTTTACAATGGCCGCAATATGTGGCTAGGAAGGGGAATTTCTGCACAGGGAGGTGCCTAATTAGCAGCAGAAATACTAAATGTCAGCACCTGATAGCATTGATGAGGGGTTGTGGAAATGCAAATTGTGGAATTGCAAAGCAGGCATGGAAAATAGCGGGCTTGTGGAAATGCAAATTGCAGTATGGCAATTCCCCCTTTTTGCTGGATGCACTACTCTGCATATTGTGCATGTGGAGAACTGAGGGGATTACCATCTTACAGCATTTTAGTGGAGGATTGGGAAAGAGAAATGAGGTAAGAGGCACTGGAAGCCTTAAAGCGAACCTGAACTCAGAACGTCATCTCTGCTCTAAAAGATATATAACAGCATAATAACCGTTAACCACTTCCCAACCACACGTTTTTCCACCTTAAAAACCAGAGCAATGTTCACATCACTCTCCTCCCATTAATTTGCCAATAACTTATTAGTTACTAATCAATAGAGATGTCCCGAATGGTTCACCGGCGAATGGTTCCTGGTGAACTTCGGTGGTTCGCAGTGAACCAGGAACTTTTTTTTTTAAAAAGTTTGGTTCGCATTTTTCCCATACACTTTAATGCCTGCCGATTTTAGCGGTTAATAGCAAAGTCCCCTTACATAGTAAAAACACCAAATTTGCAGGGTATGTAGAAGAGGGCAGTGACTACAAGAGGAAAACAATATTTTTCAAAAAGACCTTATAGTTTTAGAGAAAATTGATTTTAAAGTTTCAATGTAAATTCTCCTTCTGACCGTGGACCATCGACCCACCGACTTTAACGGTTAATAGCAAAGCCCCTTTAAAAGCTAGAAACACCCAAATGGCTGGGAATGTTAAGAAAAACAGTGGGAACAAGAGGAAAAGAAAATTTCAAAAAGACATTATAGTTTTTGAGAAAATCGATTTTAAACTTTTAATGCAAATTCTCCTTCTGACCATGGGAAAATAGTGGATAGAATAGTGGGAACAAGAGGATAAAATTGATTTTAAAGTTTCAAAGAAAAAAGTTGATTCATTAAAAAAGAAGAATTCATTAAAAAGATCCGTCTCATTCATGAACCGTTAATATAGCAGAAAATGCGTCCTGAGCAGGACGTGAAGCAGCCGGCTCCGCTGCTGTCTCTCCCCACCTGCCTGCATCTGTCAACCCCCACCTAGGCTTGCACCCAGTGCACCCATGGGTGCACTAGGTGCCAGCCTAGGTGAGGGTGACAGGTGAAGGCAGGTGGGGAGAGACAGAGGAGCCGGCAGCTATGCCTCCCAAAGGACACATTCTCTGCTATGTTGGAGATCTTCAATCAACTTAATTGAAGAGCGCAACATAAGAGGATACATTATTCGTTGGATCGTTTACAGAGGGTATTGGTGTGGGAATTTTTTTTAAAGGTACAGGTAAGTATTTCTGGTTAATTAAGAAAATTAAAGGACTTTGTTCGTGGTTGTGTTTTTATTTCATTTAACCGTTTGTGGAAATGGGTAAGGAGTACTTTGTACCCCTATACTAATTTCTCCTGGGAGGGGGATGGGCATCTGGGGACCCTTCTTAAAGGCAACTCCCAGATGCCGCCATGAACCCCCCCAGGGAGTCGTCGCCCCCACCTCCTCCTAGGGCACCGGAGGTGGGGAAGAGCCCCTTGTCCATGGATTAGACAAGGGCTCCGGGGGGGGGGGGGAGGGGAAGGCTTGGCCGCCCCTCCCCCCGGAGCCCCCCCATACCATGGACCATGCGGGCTGGTATAGCTCAGGGTGCGAAGCTTCAGTCGGCCAGGGCTCCGTATTCTGGCTATCTCAGCCTGCATGGGGGACAAGGGGTTACAGAGGCTAGGGAGGGGGGACCCCACGTCATTTTTTTTTCAGATTTACCACACTCAGCACATACAAATGTTCATAGTGGCATCTGGGAGTCCCCTTTAAGAAGGGGATCCAGATGCCCACCCCCCCCCCCTCCCAGGAGAAATGAGTATAGGGGTAAAACTTACCCCTTACCCATTTCCACAAAAGGTTAAATAAAATGAAAACACAACCACGAACAAAGTCCTTTAATTTTCTTAATTAACCAGAAATACTTACCTGTACCTTTTTAAAAAAAAATTCCCACGCCAATATCCTCGGTAAACGATCCAACTAATTATGTATCCTCTTATGTTGCGATCTTCAATTAAATTGATTGAATATCTCCGACATAGCAGAGAATGTGTCCTTTGGGAGGCATAGCTGCCAGCTCCGCTGTCTCTCCCCACCTGCCTTCACCTGTCACCCTCACCTAGGCTGGCACCTAGTGCACCCATGGGTGCACTGGGTGCCAGCCTAGGTGGGGGTTGACAGGTGCAAAAACTATAATGTCTTTTTGAGATTTTTTTTTTCCCTCTTGTAGTCACGGAAAAAAACGTAGGTGTTAGACTCCTTGAAACATCTTTTCCATCACTTTTCTGGCCAGCATAAATGTTACTAATTTTCAAAGTTCGCCTCCCCATTGAAGTCTATTGCAGTTTGCAAAAGTTCCTGCGAACCAAACTTTCACAGTAGGTTCGCGAACCTGGTTCGTGAACCAAAAATCAGAGGTTCGGGCCATCTCTACTAATCAAACAGAAATGATCTATATATTGTTTTCTTGTTTTTTTTTTTCTTTGAGTGGTACTTTTTGCAAAGAATTATAAAACTCAGTTTCTAAAAGTATAGTTTTAAAATAAAATGTGCTACTGTAGATAAAATTCACACATTTTATTTGCCCATTTGTCCCGGTTATTACACCATTTAAACTGTGTGACGAATACAACGTATGGTGATAATATTTTATCTGGAAATAAAGGCACATTTTTTCAGTTTAATGATTTTTCATACTATATATCTAATTAAAAAAATTTTATTTGCAAAATTAACAGTAATATACCCTCATGGCATACATATTAAAAAGTCCATAAGGTAACTGTTTTTTTTTGTTTATTTAACATGGTGTTTGTTTTTTTCTTTTTGTTTTTACAATAGGGTAGAGGTGCACTGTGTTAAAATTTAATTTAAAAATATGTATAACTATATATAAAGTGTGTGTGTGTGTGTGTGTATGTGTGTGTGCGTGCGTGCGTGCGTGCGTGCGTGCGTGCGTGCGTGTGTGTGTGTGTGTGCATTTTACTTTTTGGTCACAAGATGGCACTACACTTAACTTCTGAGTATGGTAAACAGTGCTCAGAAGTAGTTAGTATATCTGTTTATGCAAATGAAGTGCCAGCGTCAGCGTGATGCTGGCTTTTCATTTATTGTGGGCACAGCAATTGGGATGTGGGAACAAGCCGTTTCCAGTCCCCTATCACCTTGCTGGCGGAATTGCGGCAGAAATGAATGGCGGCAGCGTGGCGATTGGGAGCAACGAGGTAAACAACTCTGGTACGTGTATTTATTCCCCCGGTCGTAAAGCGTTGAGCAGGGGGGCATAAATACACAATGCGGAGGTCGTGTAGAAGTAAAACAAAAAAAAGTTTCTTTGTTACAGCTGATACAAATCCTATAATAAATATGCAGTGTTTCTACTTCCTGATTCATGAAAGCAGACATTGTTAACATCCTGTGCTTTCAAATGAGCTAATCTGCCTTATCTGCCATGGCAGTCATGTGACACAGGGGATAGATCAAATTACAATGTGTGATTAGGCACAAATGAGGGGGATTAAACAGTCTAAACTCTCTAAATACATGCAGGGTGCATTTCTTTATGTTTCCCTTCTGTCCTGTGCAAGAGTTCTGGTCCACTTTAATGAGGTTAATGGGTCAGTAAGAAGCAAAAAGACAGTGGGAGTTTTAACCTGCTGAATTGATGGAGAAGAAAGGAAGCAGGAATGTTTATGTGGAAGTGAGATGGTGAATGGTTTTGGTGAGAGGCTGGAGAATTATAATCAGTGGCAGACACACATATGTTGCAATAAAGGTGAAAACTACAGCAGGAGTGTGGTAAAATAAAAGAGACATAATGTTACTTGAATTACAGAATGCACATTCCTAAAACACAACACACGTGTGTTTTAAAATATTGAAAGCTACATGGTTTTCTAAATTTGACAGAGGTAATGTGATTGAATACTTGGAAGTCATGTAGCTTTCAGCTTTGCAATCTGCAGCTACAAATTCACAGGTGTGATTGATTGTGCTCAGAAGCATGCATGCTGCAAAGGCATCCCAGTGGGGTGGACAAACACATTTCTGCATATCTATACAAGTGCCACATTTTTCAGACTTCTCTGGAGGTGCATATTTTACACTTCTAAAATTCATCTAAAGGTTAGATCACCTGCTTTAGAAATAATGATTGTTTATTTGCCTCCATTCATCTAATTTCAAGTGCTTTTTACTCATAGGAAACGACTTTCCATGGTGTGGGAAGCTGGAGTAGCTGGTTGCTGTAGCAACCAGTAAACACTGAAGATTTGAGGAATATTATGGACAATTACAGTTTCTTTCCATGCTCAGATTGAGAAAGTGTATGCAGAGCAACTCAGGCAGAAAGAAGACTAATTTCTACTATAAATGACTCCATATTTTAACAAAAAAGTGGTAATAAAAAAGTAAAGATATGGCAGCAGTAATACTGCCTATATTATTATAATTATTTATTGCTGCTTTATAGACAGGAGAGGGCACTGAAAAAATGTAAAAACAGCACTTTAGCAGCTGTAGATACATATCCATAGTTACATTTTACATAGTAACATTGTAAATGGTTAATGTTCAGTTCTAAAGTGATTACCAAGCACTACTCACAATAAAACATACTTCTTGACATGTCTTCCCAGGTAAAGACCTGTGGCTTGCCTTGTTTGGCAGCAATAAACTGTTGCTCTGCACAGTACAGTAAGGGAGTGCACTGCAAATATCTTTTCATACCAATTTTTAAAGAGAACCTGAACTGAAAATTAAAAGGCAAAATAAACATAAACATGTCATACTTACCTCCCGTGTAGTCTACTCATCAATCTCTTTCTCCTCTCCTGCGTCCTGTTTGTCTACTGCGATCAGAGCCGGATTAAGGCCAAGTGGGGCCCTAAGCAGAGTAACAGATTTGGGCCCCCCACCCCATTATGTTAAAATATAATCCTCCTCACACTGGAGGAGATTGTGGTCAATCTAAATAAATACATAATAATAATAATAATAATAATATGGTAGGACATTAGACTATGACTATGGTAGGATTAGGCTCTGAGCTCCTCTGAGGACAGTCAGTGACATGGCTATGTACTCTGTAATGTGCTGCAGAAGATGTCAGTGCTGTATAAATACATGATAATAATATGGTAGGACATTAGACTATGACTATGGTAGGATTAGAGTGTGAGCTCCTCTGGGGACAATCAGTGACATGACTATGTACTCTGCAATGTGCTGCAGAAGATGTCAGTGCTATATAAATACATAATAATAATAATATGATAGTTCATTAGACTATGACTATGGTAGGATTAGATTGTGAGCTCCTCTGAGGACAGTCAGTGACATGACTATGTACTCTGTACAGTGCTGCAGATGTCAGTGCTATACAAACACATAATAATATGGTAGGACATTAGACTAGGACTATGGTAGGATTAGATTGTGAGCTCCTCTGAGGACAGTTAGTGACGTAGCTACGAAAAGGTAGAGAGATGAATGAAGACTAGCCAGAGAGGAGGAAAGGATAGAGATGGGGAGGGAGGGTAAAGCAAGAGAGGGGGCCAGGATCACAGAGGAAAAGAGAGGGAGAGAGGGAACAAGATGGGGAAGAAAGGGTATAGATTCTCCCATCCTGTGCTGGACAAGAGTGTGATGGGAAAGAAAGTTAAAAGAGTGGAGGAGGAAAGGAAATGTTTCACATGTCACAGTGGAGTGACTGTAAATGGGCAATAAATCAGGCAGGGCAGGCTGAGACAAAAGCACCCAGCAGGAGCTGGCAAGTCCGATTATCTTCTGTATATTGTAGTTTGTTTAGTTTACTTACAGGTCAGTGTGATTTCTTTGTTTGGTAAGGACCTGTGTGCAGAGCTTCTGTTCCCCTACAGCTGAGTGACCGTCCGTCCGTGACCTGTGGTCGCTCTGCCCATCTTCAGTTTTCAGCCTGCTCACGTCTCCGTTATAGCTCCCCTCACTCACTGCTTTGCAGACAGCGAGCTGCAGACCACGTGGTGGCTCACAGTGATGAGTGGGAGCGATTCACAGTGACGATGACAGGAAGTATACGGGCAGCTGGGGTTCTCTGAGGGAAGGGAGAGAGCGGGCAATAGCAGAAGCCAGGAGGGGTAACCAGGAGGAGAGCCAGCAGCGGCAGCGCAATATGACAGGCTGGAGTATGTGCTGATGGGGCCCTTTGACTCTTAATGGGGCCCCAAGCTCCTGATTGTATTGACTGGTCGAAAATCCGGCCCTGACTGCGATCAATGGAATTCTCCATCTGCCATTTTGAAAATGGCCATTACCTCATAACAGCTTCCTGGTCAGCACACTGGTAAACTGTAACATCCCCCACTTGAACCATAGGGAAACATGGACATTGCCTTGCACATTCAGTTGTAAATGACAGCAGCATATATATAGCTGACAGCAACTGATATATTTCAGTTCTGACAAAATCTTGTCAGAACTGGAAGGGATCACTGTAAGAAGAAAATGGTGAACTTCTGAGAGGAACTGCCAGTGAGGTAAGTATGTAATATTCATTTGCAGCTATATCATGTGTTTATTTTAAATCATTTCACTCGCTTCAGGTTCCCTTTAAATAGTAAGTACAATATGTACCAAATGTGGATTTGACAAAATGTATAACAAGTTCTCTAGTTCTAAGAAAATAAATTAAAGTATATGTGTGTGTTTGTGTGTGTTTGTGTGTTTAAGGGAGGGGGTCCTAAGTATAAATTAAGTGGTCATGCCAATATTAAGATAAACACATCGTAAATATTTTTTTTTACATTGAAGAGACCATGAAATTAATCTGCATTCATCCAGATTTCTTGAGGACAATCCAATACATTCCATGTTTTTATTTCACTTAGATTCTTTCATATCTGTAGTATGCTTAATATAAAAATATCTGACCCAGTTGAGTCAAAATATATTCAGACTGGCTGATCATGATTTATTTTTCTAAGAAAATACATTGGGATTGCTATATACACACTAAACACTTTTAAAGTTCCTGCAAGATAAGAATAAAAAAAAGTTCCAAGAGTGGACAGAGTCCACAAGAACAACACAAGTTATAACCTTTACCTCCTCCTTTAAAATCCTCAAAATGTGCATGCAAAAGAAACTTGGACAGCAACACCATGCCATCTTCACAGTGATATTTTACAAAGTTCTACAAAGTGATGGATGTTCCCAACAGTTGCCTCAGAGTGGCAGTCATATGACATCAGCTGATCTCCTATTAAGTATAAGTAACAGACTGTAAGGAGAGGTATAAGTACTCAGGCAGTCTGGGAGACATCTCTTTCTGTAAGGAACTACAGGGGCTGCATCACTAACCTGGAACATGAGTCTCCTTCTACTGTGATTAAAGAGAAGATAACCTGCAGTCATAAGACCACCAGTTTGGCCTTTAATAAATATTCAAAAGTTATTACACTGACAGTACTGATTAGAATAGTATTGAGGGGTGAAGGATACACTGAGAAAGAACATTTTTTTTCCCATGGAGATTGATTTTTATTTTAAGAATACACTTACAACTTTTTTTTTTACCTGTATTAACACAGTTATGCAGTTGTTGTGTTTTTAGAAAACTTAATACATTTTTTTTATTTAACAACCTATATAAAATTTCAGCCACAAAACCATTGGATTAATTTGTTTCAGGTTAGTTATTAGGTAATTCATTTCAAAGGAAATGCCTGAACGTTAAAATACGGCATTTTTTACACATAAGTTATATGTGTTGTTGTTTTTTTTTGTTTTGTTTTTTTACTAGTTTTGTCTATCCATCAAAAAATATTTTTATTAATACAATCATAAACAAACACCTGAGGGAAAATAGCTAACTAATAAATTAACATATATCTCTCTCTGTACTATAGCCAGATTACTGTTTCATTACTAATTATACTCTTATTTATCACATCAGTAAATGGTCAATTAGGAACCACAGTGCCCAACATTAGCAATTAGCTAATTGAACCACATCTGCAAATTCAACTTAGGTAAATAACATCTACCTTCTGCATGGCTTAAGATGGTGAATCATGGAAATCAGCATATTGTGCTGAGGGGGAAAACAACTGCCCATCAAGTAAATTAGACAATTCTTGTTTACTTCCTTGTCAGCTGGAAATCATGAATGAGATTTCAAAAAAGATGCTCTTGCTTAAATCTTTATTGTGAAAGCAACAGCAATAAATCCATGTGCCGAGGCAAACAACAATTTTGCAAGTAGACACAAATAAAATAAAACTAGTACGGTAGCAAATATTTTGAATTTTAATGTCAAAACTGATACATTAGCTGGAAGTTTTCTGTGAAATGTTCAGTCTTGTCATCAGCTTTTGACATGGGGGGTCAAGAAACAAAAATACTACACCAATTGTTTTTCCTTTGCAGAACTAATTTAAAGGGGTACTCCTCGTTGGCACAAGCAAAAAATAAATACATTAAGTCCTTGTGCTTTAAGATGTATCATCATCATCATCATGTTTTTGTGACTTTAATTATTATCTTTCAACTTCAGTATGCACATGCTATGATTTTTTAGTAAACTTGGTGGAAACCATGGCAACCATTTACAGATTGGTGCTAAAGACACCCGGAATTCTCCTGTCTCACTGGTTTAAAAATCTGTACAAAGCAGAAGGTAAAATGTAGTGCTATCTTTGCACCACTATAGAATTTCTGGGTTTGCAGCAGTAACAAGTTAATTTCACAGGGTAAAAAGATCCTCATCTAAGTCTCAGCTTTCTCTGTGACTCACTGCAATGTATATGGAGAGATTCAGAGGAGTGAGCAGGATAAGGAATGTCGGAGTGATTCATCTTATTAAAGAGTTTAAAATACATTATGTAAAGATTATTTGATATGGGTTTTTTTTTCCCTAAAGGTGAAAATAGTTTTACGTGCAACTGCAGAAATACTTAAAATAAGCCTGTCACAAGGGAGATGAAGGAATACATTATTTTCTTCCCTATAAAATATACCAGTTTTCTGAATGCATTCTTGACAGGGAGGAAGTGTTCAGTGCACATGGAGTGGAGGAGATGTCCTCAGATTTTATATGCTAGATCTTATTTGTGAGTTGTACTCCCTTTTTTACCAATAAAATAGATGGTTTTACACTATGGAGGCCTATTGTAGTTGACAAAGAATATTATACACTGCCTGGAAGTTGTTACGAGGTGGATCGAAAGGGACTTCCTGGAGGTGAGGCATCATAAACCAGGGCTTTGGCACTGCCTGGAAGTTGGAAGGAGGTGGATCGAAAGGGGCTTCCTGGAGGAGAGGCATCATAAACCAGGGCTTTGCTTATAGCTGTTTGTGCAGTCTGTGGGTCAGGACAGCTACAATAATAGGTAAGCACAGTCCCTGTAGGTGTTGGGCACATCTGCTTTTGGGTGGACCCATAGTTTGCAGGGCACTAGTGGGGGTTTGATTGCCTCTGGTGAGATTTTTTTGTTTCTTGTTCCACACACCAACAAGGAACGTCTAGTGATTTACCTGCCAGCTGAGTGCCAATGAGGTCTGGGAAATGCTTGTGGTGCTTTCTGTAGGTCAGGGCAGCTACCATAAAAGGTGAGCAGGTTTCCAGTTAGTGGTGGGCTCACGATCAGCATGATGCATCTTTTAAAAAAACGCACAGGGACTGTTTTATGGTGTTGGGCTTCTTGGACTAAATAATACAGTATATGCGATGAATTGTTCCTGTTCTCTATTTTTTGAGGTATAAGGCAACTAGAAGCAAATGTAAAGAGTGGAGGATCCTGGGGGTTTGAAGAACAGTTGATTGGTTTGGAGAACTGTTGACTATATATTTTGGTCATGCTGACCTAACAAAATAAGGTCTTTTGTGGACTGTAAGGCAGCACATTTTATATGAACTATAGTATTTTTTAATATTTATGTAGCATTCAAAAAGTGTAACAGGCCTGTCTGTTCACTAATATAATAGATAGCTGGGGGGAGTGCACCATCATACCTAATTAAAAATACAGAGGTTATTTGAAATGTTTTTTTCTTGAAGGTGAAAATAGGTTTATGTGTAATTGTAGAAATACTTAAAAATATGCCTGTCACAAGAGATATGAAGGAATACATTACTTTTTTTTCCCATATAAAATATATCAGTTTTTTGGGTGCATTTCTGATTATTCATTTAGGATTCCTTTAAAAAAAAAACACTGCTGGAGTAATCATGCAGTCCAGATTTTCTGATATTTCTTGTTCCAGTGTTATTTAGTTACAGGATGTGCATTACAGTCAGTTGACAGAATTTGTAACTGACCTGTAAAGGTTGCTGCAATCATTCTCTGATACCAGGTACAGTATAATTTAAGTTTAAATGTTTTTTTCCTACAATGTAAGTCTATTATTTATTTTATGAGTTCCATTAAAGTTGTTCCATTTTAAAATCCCTGTATAACTTCAATTTACCTACCCTCTCCCTTCACATGTCCCGCAATCTGGTATGGATCAGGTAGAGGAGCCCTGTTCAAACATTATGGCCATAACAGCTGGCTTGGGAGAAAAGATGTAACAGGGACTTGGTTGGGGGTGCAAACTACATTTTTCAACTAAATAAAATATTAAAATGAAAAAAACATCTCACCCATATCTTTCTGATATTCTAACTGAAAAACATTTTAATCCACTCAAGGTGCTTTATTAACATGTTGTGGGAGGCTAACCTCAAACAGACATCAGGATTAAGATGCGGAGCAAATGAATCTCAGAACAAATGAAAACTATGGTTGATCTAATAATTCTACACCTGGTAATAATGCTGGGAACCAGGACAACACACATAGTAAATGCAAAATCAAAACAGTACCTTAGTCCTTGTATAACTGTCTGAAGTTCATACTTGAACATTAAAAAACCAGCAACAAATTAGCAACAGTACATTGGTAGAAGCACTCCACATACAAGTATATACACTTCATGCCATAAAATACACATGCATGCCTGCTGAAGCTGACTTTATATGGGATGTGCAGGACATGTTTGCATATATGTATAAGACTAAATACATTTAAAGAAACGCTGAAGCCAGTTTAAAAACGGCTTTTTACCTTTTATTTATGTGAGGCATATTTGTCCCTGTTAAAACGCTGCTATCCCGCGGCAGAACCAGGGGTCTTTACCCCCCAAATCCCCTGTGCAAAATCCACAACTTTTTTGGACGTGGATTTTGCTGCTCATGGAGGCAGAGCTTTCAGCTGCAACTCTGTCTCCATGCACGTCAATCAGTCGCAGATCTCCCCCTCTCACCCACCCCTCTCAGTGAAGGAAGACTGAGAGGGGCGGGGAGAGGTGGTGATCAGTGCTGATAGACGCGTGTAGAGGCAGAGCTACAGCCTAAAGCTCTGCCTCTCACAGAAGTGCTCCCCGCAGTGTGCCCCAGGGGATTTAGGGGGGTAAAGACCCCTCGTTCTGCCACGGGATAGCAGCATTTAAACAGGGGCAAATGTGCCTCATATAAATAAAAGGTAAAAAGCCTTTTTTAAACTGGCTTCAGTGTATCTTTAAGGACATACATACAGTTATACCGAGGGCTAGGTAACGTGTTTTTTTTTGTTTGTTTTTTGTTTTTGCAATTGCATCACATTAAAATAGACACGACGTTGGGGAAATAAAAGACTCACATGGAGTGAGTCTTTCATTTAATTTCATTGTATCAGATCCAAAGTCAGCTGACGTGTTTGGCAAATTTTAGAAGTGTTGTCTTAGGCTTAGAAGCACAATCTTTAACCCTTTCCACTCGGAGTTCTTTCCTAAAGGAAGTTGTTTCTGCTCGGAGTTTTTTTTTAAGGAAATGCGCTCTCCCTCTTACACTCTCTCCCATTTTAACATCGAACGTAACACAGTAAAATGGTATATCTTATTTTAAAGAACACATTATAATGTTAAAATTGATACCTTATTTGGACAGTTTGGCATCTTCTATTGGCTGGTAGCAGAGGAGAAAGTCAAGGTATGGTAAAAAAACAGTTTCCTGGGTGTAATCTGGGCCTGCGTGAGCAAGTTTCGCAATAATAGGTGGTTTAATGCCTGCCACCCGGGGTCTTACTGTCCCTACACACAATGCAATTGTTGGTATTTCGATTGGGCAGATTAGCAACAAAATGCTGGCTACTATTTACACCCTCCCCCAGTCCATCCCATAGGATGCCATTCATTCTCTTAACAACTTTGCAGGCAATCTGCAAGAAAAATAAAATTTAATCTGCAATTATTTTTCTTTTTTTTTTTGCAAAATGGAATCTGCAAAGATGAATCAGCAACTATTTTTTATAAAAAAAAACAAAAAAAAAAAAAAACAGGAAAGAAACGGAAGTGAAATTTAAATCTAAATGTCACTTCCTTCTAGGGCTGATGGGGGAGATCAGGTATGGGCCTGGGGGCACTATGTGTGTGGGCATGTAGTATTACATGCCCACAAACCAGTGCACACAGATTGGTGGTTTGCGGCAGTCCTGATGCGCTGCAAACTGCCGCTGCAGGGATGTCCCACATAGCGGGACATACGAGCGCATCAGGATTTTCGCTATGCGGGACATACGAGTGGAAAAGATTAAAGTAAATGTAAACCCACAAAAAAAAAAAACCTAAGGAGAAGAAAGGCTATGGGTCCTATAGAGTCTTCCTGCTGCTCTAACAGCCCCGTCATTCCAGTTCTGTGTCATCCCCGGAAGCAGTATCTGAGAGGCGAATACTGCTCTGAGCCACCTTGGGAAACTTCAGAAGTCTTCGGGAGCCCCAGTGCTTCCCAAGACAGGCGGCTCTATACTGTGCCAGCACACTTTCTTTCACGCTCATGCAGGCGCAGTACTGAGCCACCCTTCTTCGGGAGCACTTGGGCTCCCGAAGACCTCCAAACAAAGCCTCCCGCAGCGGGGGATTCAAACTGGGTGAAATTGCTGGAACAAGGGCACCTGAGAGGAGCAGGAAGGCTCTATAGGACCCAGAACCTTCCCTCTCCTTAGGTAAGTATCTGTTTTATGTGGGTTTACATTAGCTTTAAAAATGAGTATCCACTATCCAGGCACTTTACTTTGTAGCATTGAATACAAAAAGCAACAATCTTCTTGTTTGCTATTACAACACATTAATTGCTTTTAACCTCCTTGCCGGTTATCCCGAGCTCAGCTCGGGGTAACCTGCGCAGGAGGATTTCTCAGGCCCCGCTGGGCCGATTTGCACAATTTTTTTCCCTACACGCAGCTAGCACTTTGCTAGCTGCGTGTAGTATGCGATCGCCGCAGCTCGCCGCCGATTCGCCGCTACCCGCCGCGCCGAGCCGCCCCCCCCCGCCCCAGACCCCTGCGCAGCCTGGCCAATCATTGCCAGGCAGCGCTGAGGGGCGGATCGGGGTTCCCTGTGACGTCCCGACGTCCATGACATCGGTGACGTCATCCCGCCCCGTCGCCATGGCGACCGGGGAAGCCCTGCAGGAAATCCCGTTCTCAACGGGATTTCCTGCATACTCTGATCGCCGGAGGCGATCGGAGTGGGTGGGGGGATGCCGCCGCTCAGCGGCTATCATGTAGCCAGGGCTCGCTACATGATTTTAAAAAAAATAAATAAAAAAAAGTGCGGCGCTGCCTCCTTGCCGGATTTTTTAGACCGGCAAGGAGGTTAAACCACATTTTGGCCATAGCCCTGTGTTTGCCAAAAACATCTGCTCTTTGCCGTATGTAACAGAAATTGCAGGTATCCACAACAAGCACTTAACCACTTGAGGACCTAGCCTTTACCCCCCCCCCCTTAAGGACCAGCGCTGTTTTTTCAGATCTGTGCTGGGTGGGCTCTACAGCCCCCAGCACAGATCAAATGACAGGCAGAGCGACCAGACCGCCCCCCTTTTTTTCCTACTAGGGGAATGATGTGCTGGGGGGGTCTGATAGCTCCTGCATGCGTGTGGGTGGCGGGGGCACCTCAAAGCCCCCTCCACCACAGGATTCCCCCTCTCCCTCTCCTCCCTCCCTTCCCCGAGAGATCGGAGGCTGCACAGGGACGGATCTGTCCTGTGCAGCCTCTAACAGGCTCCCCGCTGTCAAGTGAAAGCGATTCCCGGCCGCTGATTGGCCGGGGATTGCTGATCTACTACAACGCTGCTACTGTAGCAGCGTTGTAAAAATGTAAACAAAGCGGATTATTTCCGCTTGTGTTTACATTTAGCCTGCGAGCTGCGATCGGCTGCCCGCAGGCTATTCACGGAGCCCCCCCGCCGTGAAATGACAGGAAACAGCCGCTCGCGTGAGCGGCTGTTTCCTGATTAATTAGCCTGCAGCCGGCGACGCAGATCTGTGTCGCTGGTCCTGCAGCTGCCACTTTGCCGACGCGGTATGAGTGCGCGGTCGGCAAGTGGTTAATTATCAATTTGGATCATTCAAAATTCTTTATAAAGTAATCAGTGACTGTATGTTTATAACAGTAAAAATGAAATGAAAACATAAAAAAATATAAACAAGATGAAGAGACAGTTATTAGCATTTGTCTATAAAATAAAGTATGCCAAAACATGAAAGTGGAAATTAACTTTAGCTTAAATGTCATTTCTTTTCAAATTACTCAAGCTCGTAGGAAATACAGGCTCCTTTTAAATTTAAAACAATAGACTTACTAATGCAACTAACTAGAGATAGAATTTGATCTTGAATAGAGACAATAGCTAGATTTCCTATATACAAAACAGGTTAAAAAAACAAAAAGGAAAGGGAGGTTAAAAACCTCCAAGAAAATAAAGAAACATTTGTCAGAAAAATGCTACCATATTTTAGTAGCGAGAAGGTTTTCTCTAACTGCATTATAAGTGTCTGTTTACTGAACCAAAAACAATATAAATAGCAAAACTGCAGCTTTTCTTTCTTAGAGAGAGTTGTGTTATCAACCTTGAACTTCCAAAAACACATAATTGCTGATGTCTGAATATTTATGTCTCTACAGTTTGTTGTTCCACACTTAGAACTATCAGATACAATAATTAGCTTCTCAGGAAAAACATTATTATCATATAAAACATTTCACAATTAGTTTGACTTTGCACTCTCTGCATTTGTGTGATACAAACATCTTAATACATTAATACAAACATCATACAATTCTCAAGAAAAGTAAAATGTTAAGAAATCACCTCCATAACCTGAGGCTAATCCCCGAGATGTATTCAAAATTAAACTATTACACATATGAAAATGATGGATTTTAAGAAAATGCATTAAACTTGTAAGTGATTCTTATTTTCCAGCTACCTACAATAGGAACTCTGAGATTATTAGAAAATTAGCAAAGAAAAGCAATGCACATTTTTTTTGTTTCTTTTATTACAAGCTATATTCTAAATGATGATGATGACAACAATCAAATGTTCGCTTTTGTATAGAAAATTGTGACTGATAGATAGTCTGATGGGAACTGTTTCTTGAGATTCATATGTAGCAATACTCTGTATCATTTGTACATAAATGCAGAGTTAGTGTTAGAGATTCTGATTTATATGTATGTTTATCACCTAGGCGCAAGATATTTTTTTTCTGTAAAGTTTACTTATACTGTTACTATGTGGCATGCACCTTTTAAAGTACATATGTATACTATTTACAGTATCACTTATGGAAAGAGTAAGGTGTTCAATTGTGGGAGTCTATAGATGCAGCACCCACTATATCTCCATTAGATTTACCAAAGCTTGCAGAAAATGGGACTTCTTACAAAGAGCACAGCACATGGTTGGAACAGATATACTAGTAAGCTTCCTATAGATATTTTAGATACTTACTGTACAATAAGACTGCTGGCTATAGCTATATTTCACCCTAAAGAAAAGCATTAAGTGCCCTCAAATATGGCTTGTGACATGGATGACTGCAAATTATGTAGTCTTTTCACCATCCCCTGATGGAGAGGAATGACGCCAGTATAGGCTAAAGTCATTTGTTGTGCTGGGCAGAGCTAATCTTGATTGACACAAGTGCTGTTCACTGAATAAAACTGACCCACTATTTATTTAGAGTTTATAGCGCTGACATCTTCCTCATCGCTTTACCACAGTACATATTTTTGTCACTTAATGTCCCTCAGAGGAGCTCACAATCTAATCTCTACCATAGTCCATTGTAGTCTAGGGCCAATTTAGGGGTAAGCCAACCCCTGCAAACACTGGGAGAGCATACAAACTGTGATGTCTGGGATTCAAACCCGGGACACAGTTCTGCAAGGCGAGAGTATTATCCACCGTGCTGCCCATTTGAACAAAACTTCTCAGTTTCTGACCTATTTATCAGTAGGCAAGGCAATTGCACCATTGCTTTATGCCTCTTGAGAATCTAGTAATGTAAGTGTTCCTTACATTTGGTTCAGTAATTACTGATACTCTCTGAGCTGTTTGGTAAGGGAGATCTTAAGCTAACTATGCAAGTAATAGAGATGGCCGGAACGGTTCGCCGGCGAACGGTTCCAGGTGAAATTCCGGGGGTTCATGTTTACCATGTAAGGCGAACTTTACCGGAAGTTTGGTTTGCCCCCATTGTGCACCACTAGTGTCAACTTTGACCCTCTACATCACAGTCAGCAGGCACATTGTAGCCAATTAGGCTACACTCTCTCCACTTCCCCCTTATAAAAGGCAGGCAGCACTGGCCATTACACTCACTCGTGTGCCTGCATTAATTAGTGAAGGAACAGCTGCTGGCAGACTCTCATAGGGAAAAATTAGTTAGGCTCTTGTAGGCTTGTTAGCTTGCTCCTTGCTGATTGTTATTGCTAAAATAGCACCCCTCAACAGCTCTTTTGAGAGTTAATGTTCTCTCCTGATGATGTGTTTTTTTGTGTTGCCCACTGACACTGCATTATACAGCCCTATCTGTTGCAGCTGGACCTTGGTAATTGCTATTACTGTGCCAGCCAGGCCCTGTCTAACTATCTATACTGGGACACCTACCTATGCCTACCTAACTACTGGGGCACCTACTTACCTATACGGGGACACCTACCTATGCCTACCTACCTACCTATACTAGGGCACCTACCTATGCCTACCTACCTATACTAGGGCACCTACCTATGCCTACCTACCTATACTGGGTCTCCTACCTATGCCTAGCTAACTACTGGGGCACCTACTTATTCCTATCTACCTATACTGGAACACCTACCTATGCCTAACTACCTATACTGGGACTCCTACCTATGCCTAGCTAACTACTGGGGCACCTACCTATGCCTATCTACCTATACTGGGACACCTACCTATGCCTAACTACCTATACTGGCACTCCTACCTATGCCTAGCTAACTACTGGGGCACCTACCTATGCCTATCTACCTATACTGGGACACCTACCTATGCCTACCTACCTATACTGGGACTCATACCTATGCCTACCTACCTATACTGGGACTCCTACCTATGCCTAGCTAACTACTGGGGCACCTACCTATGCCTACCTAACTATACTGGGACTCCTACCTAGGCCTACCTACCTATACTGGGACACCTACCTTTGCCTAACTACCTATACTGGGACTCCTACCTATGCTTAGTTAACTACTGGAGCACCTACCTATGCCTATCTACCTATACTGGGACACCAACCTATGCCTATCTACCTATACTGGGACACCTACCTATGCCTACCTACCTATACTGAGACTCCTACCTATGCCTAGCTAACTACTGGGGCACCTACATATGCCTATCTACCTATACTGGGACACCTACCTATGCCTACCTACCTATACTGAGACTCCTGCCTATGCCTAGCTAACTACTGGGGCACCTACCTATGCCTACCTACCTATACTGGGGCACCTACATATGCCTACCTACATACAAGAAGATAATAAGGTTGTTGCTTCATTGTGGACAGACCAAATTCGATCAGCTGGACACTCAGTCACTGTTGTTCTGTCATTCAGCTACCTCAGCCCGACCATATGGGTTTGAAAACCGCCATGGCCTGCACTCTCGCCGTGGTGCGCACCAGTCCAGCACGGCCGTCACTATGCAAACAGATGTTTGTGGTGCATTACACAGTGAGTTTAGTGTGTCAGTGTGAAGCAGTACTCTAATTGCGCTCCCTGATTGATGTATACACATGCAAGATGTTTTAAAGCACTTTAGGCCTGCAATTTAGCATTCAATGTGATTTCTGCCCTTAAAACGCTGCTTTGCGTCAAATCCAGATTTTTCCCCAGGACTTTTGATGTCTATCCCACTCATCCATGCAAAAACTCAGATGTTAGACCCCTTGAAACATATTTTCCATCACTTTTGTGGACAGCATAAGTGTTTCTATTTTTCAAAGTTCGCCTCCACATTGAAGTCTACTGCGGTTCACGAAAGTTCGCGCGGACCGAACCTTTCGTGGAACCGAAAATTGGAGGTTCGGGCCATCTCTAGCAGGTAATAGCCAAACTTATGATATTACCAAAGTTGGGAAGCAAGTATTCAAGGAAGACATCTTTTGTTTAGTAAGGCTTCACCTCTCATCCATAAATCTTCTAAATGATTAGTAGATAGGAGAGAAGTAACTATACCTTTGAACCATAAGGTTATTGAAGTTTTTTGGCTGCTCTATAACTACACTTTTCAGAGTATACAATATCAGGGCATATACTGTACCTATTTTGTCTGTAATGCAGTTTAATGTTTGAAGACTTATGCCCCTTTCACACTGTGGCATTGCGTTGGCCTGTTTTACCGCCAATGAAAGTATATGGGGCCTTTCATATCTGTGCAATCTGATGCACTGCGGCAGAACTGACGGTTCTTAACACTTGGCCGCTGCGAGCACATCACTGCGCTGACAGGCATCTTGTGCGGAGATGTGTGTCAAACCGGAAGTCGTGTCAAGTCTATGATGATGCAGATATTTTAAAGTTGCTGCCGCACATGCATGGAAGCTTATTTTGTCAATACACTTCTGCACAATTCATTTTTCGGCAACAGGAAGTGAGCGCTAGAGAGCCTCACTTCCTGCTTGGCCTGATGCCAGAATGTGGAATACTGTGAAAAAATGAGGAGATCCCCAAAGGCTGTTTTTGCCATTGCGGTGCGACTCTCGCATCGCACTGCAACTCTAATGCTGGTCTGCAGGGTGAAATCGGCCTAAAACAATTTAAGTTTTACATTTGGTTAGAAGATTTATACTGCTCTATTCAGTAAAATGCACTGCTATAACTATGACGTTACCTTTTTATTGTTAATATAGTTAGCAGTAAACCAATGTGAAGAAGATATTTTTAAAAATCCTTAATAATACTATCCAATATATGAGTCATGTAGAGGCTATTTGCTACAAGTATCTCATACAAATGAAAGTTTCACGTTATTGTAAGTGAAATGAGCTAGTGATCAAGAGTCTGATCTGTGATGAAGTCCTACAGTTTTAAACTCTTCAGTAAAATGTAATTTACTGCTTTATCTGTTTAGGCATTTTTCACCCCAGTGCTGAACCTAGTTTGACACTTTTGTTACTTTCCAAAGAACAACTTCATTTTCAGTGGTTTTTCTTGCAATAAAAACCTCAGTGATATACAGTTTCTTTTAGGAGACCCTGAACTTTCCAACATTATCAAAGGTATGCATACACAATCTTAAAACGCTGCAAACTCCAATTCAGGAATAAAAATATAAAAGAAGAAGCTAAACACTGTATTATTTTACATTATTTTTAAATGGTATGGCTGACAATTAATATTCTTTTGCCAAGGTTTCCCTTAAGCAAATGAGGTTATGTGCTGGATGTTGTGTTGGATAAAAGCACCACTTTGATATAGAACAGGGTTATAATCCTGACTGAGGCTAGTACTTAATCAGTAACCTTGGGCAAGACTAGTGTTTTGGTTCTGACTGAAGAAAAAAGATATACAAAGGTTAGTATGTTTTCATATGTGTCTTATTTTTCTAGACTCCTGCATGCTTAAACAGAACATAATCTACAGGTTAACCACTTCACTACTGAGGGTTTTTCCACCTTATGGAGCAGAGCAATTTTACGCTTTCAGCGCTCCTCCCATTCATTCCCCAATAACTTTATCACTATTTATCACAACAAAACAATATATATCTTTTTTTTCACCACTAATTAGGCTTTCTTTGGGTTGTACATTTTGCTAAGAATTATTTTATTCAAAATGCATTTTAACAGGAATAATAAGAAAAAAATAGAAACAAATTCATTATTTCTCAGTTTTCAGACATGATAGTTTTAAAATAAAATGTGCCACTGTGAATAAAATAAACACATTTCATTTGCCCATTTGTCCCGGTTATTACAACAATAAGTAGTAGTAGTAGTAGTAGTAGTAGTAGTAGTAGTAGCAGCAGCAGCAGCAGCAGCAGCAGCAGCAGCAGTAGTACTAGTAGTAGTAATGACGATGATAATAATAATATTGGTAAAATAATAATAATAATAATAATAATAACTAATATATAACTATACAATGCTGGATCTAACATTGTGCATTGTGGATTGTTTTACAACTTATCTCATATCATGCCCTGCCATGTTTACAGCACATATCATATCATATCATGCAATACTATATTATTTCATATCATGTGAAGAACATTCTATACATTAGCAGAACATCAAGAATTTAACAAAAAGTGCCAAAGAATGTGTTGGTATTAACACAACTTATTAATGGAATTTTTTATGTGAGAATATATTCAGAGGCAAATTATCACACTATAGTCAGGCAATTATCACATTTGCTGCTTGGGAAAGCAATAAAAAAAACCACTCTTTTCTCTTCAGGGAAGAAATAAAAAGTTACTCACAAAGATAAAAGCATATTAGAGAAATAATATAAGACTATTTCATTTTAAAGGATAAGTTCAATTTTAAAACTCCAATGTTTACTTAAGGCTCTGTACACCTGCTAGATGGAACTTGGCTGAGGGGGCCAAAAACTACCACCTCTGCTGAGAATCTAGTTTTTGTACAGAAGCCCCCGAGTGCAATTGAAACTTACTGCCCGGTCCGATCATAATTCCGATCAATTTTTGGCACAAATTGATTGAAATTACAATCTATGTGGCACGTTGTGCAACAGATTTCTGGTGAAATCTACTCGTAAAAAGCTTGCTTCAGTTTGTGGTAAAGATCTATTGTTAGGCCTCTATCCTCAATAATCTTAATTATGTTATCCACGAGGTCTATTTCATCAAGAACTCAAATGCTTTGGTCATAATGCTTCATTCACTGCTTTTTTAAACAACATGGATTCCAGCAAGTTGAACAGTAGCATCCTTCCAAGAGAAACATTTAGCGTTAAAACAGAGGCTTGCCGTGGCATTATTATTATTTATGATGACGACTTTGAGGTTAAGGGTAGAGATGATCGGAAAGTGCAATTTCCGGTTTTGCGGAAATCCGAAATTACGTCAGAACAAAATTCCGTGACCGTTACACTCCGCCGGTATTGCGTGGAAGTCCCGGCGGTAGAATTTCAGTAATCTCATTTGAAACCTCGTTTTTTAAACATTGTAGGCCATCGGACCTAGTGGCTGATCCACCAGTCATTTTTTTTTGGAGCAGCAGGAGTTGTCGTAGGCCATGGGACTTAGAGGTGGTTCCATGGCAGTCATTACAATTTATGTTTGGAGCAGCAGGAGAAGTTGTAGGCCATGGGACCTAGAGGTGGTTCCACGGCAATCATTACAATTTTTGTTTGGAGCAGCAGGAGAAGTTGTAGGCCATGGGACCTAGAGGCGGTTCCACGGCAGTCATAAAAAATTGTTGTTGAAGCAGCAGGAGACGGTGTTGTCATAGGCCATGGGACCTAGAGGTGGTTCCATGGCAGTCATAAAAAATTGTTGTTTGGAGCAGCAGGAGTTGTCGTAGGCCAATTATTGTAGTCTGTATCTTATTATTGTATTGTAGTAGTCATTATCTTATGAATCAGTGAGAGGGTCCTTGTAATTGTCACTGATCCATGACTCATTCGTTTTTATGAACGTTAGTATGTCCTCATTATCTCTGGACAGATGGGTCCATTGGTCGGTGACCACCCCACCTGCAGTGCTAAATACTCATTCAGAAAGAACACTGGTGGCGGGGCATGCAAGAACCTCCAAGCGAGTTCAGGCCAGGTATCCAGTTGTTTTGTCCAATACGCCGTGGGGTCATCATTACTCTCCATATTGTCTGGAGCTCTGGCCAACGCCAAGTAATTCATTCACCACACGGGCCAGCCGCTGATAGTGACCACTTTGTCCGCTGGTCTTGCTGCTGCTAGAAGGAGTATCTGGCATTGGCTGATAAGTGTCCTTCAACCCATCAAAAGTTCATAGAAATTTCTGGACTACAAGGTTGAAGACGTGGGCCAAGCAAGGTAAGTAAGTGTAGCCACCTTCCGAAATGGTGGCCAGCATGTTGGCACCATTATCAGACACCACTACACCTGTGTCCAGTTTTCGGGGGGTCGGCCACTGCCAAATCTGATCGTGTATGGCTACAAGGATTACAGATCCGGTTTGCCTGTTCTCATCCATGGATTCCATTTTCAGCACTGCTTGGCATCGATGGTGCTGCAGACCAGTGTAGGAGCGGGACCACTTGCTGGGAGGCTCAGCAATGGCAGACTGTCCTTGGACAGAACAGGTAGCAGAGGGAAGTGGAACAGGCCTCCCCTTCAACCCACGTGGCGGCACCACCAGCTGAGATGCCCCAGATCTTGCACCCGCCTCAGTAGCACCATGGAGGGTGGCCCAATGGGCGGTAAAAGTTAGATACTTTTCCTGTCCATGCCTGCTGCCCCAGCCATCCATAGTGAAGTGCACCTTGCCACTGACAGCGTGATCCATAGAACGGCCGACACACTCCACGATGTGCTGGTGAAGGGCAGAGATAGCATTTCTGGCAAAATAATGGTGGCTGGGGATCCGCCATTGTGGAGCAATACTGTTCATCAGTCTGCAGAAGGGGGCACAGTCCACAAACTGGTAGGGCAGAAGCTGTTGGCACAAAAGTCTTGCCAGGACCGCATTCTTTTTTACAACAAAAGGATCACTTGCAGGGAGCATCCGCTTCCTCCGCAACATTTCTGGCACAGAGGCCTGACGCTGGAACACTGGGGATTCAGAGGAAACCAACAAAGGTGATGATGAGGTGCTTGCCGAGGTCTGGAGTCCTCTACCAGCCTGGCATGCAGAGGGATTTGAAGTAGAGTGGGACTGAGCAGGTTGGATAGGGACAGGACGAGTAGAAAAAAAGAGGAGGGGCCTGTGGCTGCTGCTTTTCCTCCACCCATCTTATTGTAATTTTTTAAATATTCCCGTCTGTGGTGGTTGTGCAAATGGCTTATCAGCCCTGAAGTGCCGAACCCGGTGCCCGATTTGCCTCTGCTCACCGATTTACAGCACACAGAACAGACTGCCCTGGATTCATCCTCCTCCAGAACAGTAAAATAATTCCATGCAGGGGACGTGCATGCACATGGAACAGTGGTGCAAACTGTTCTAGCACCTCGATGCTCAGCATTGGACTGGTGGCAGGTACTGACAGATGGGAAAGCACTTGCAGGCTGCTGGCCAACCGTCTGCTTTGTTTCTACAAGCTGCTCATGCCTGCTATTGCCTAAACCAACAGGAGGCAATCAGTAGTGCTCATCCAAATTCCGGATATCCGAACTACCCAGATAATCCGAACTTTTTCCACTATCCAAACTTTGAATAGCAATTTGGATATTTTTTAAAATCCGAATAGCACTATCCAACAAACTCGGATTTCCTATCTAAAATCCGAAATCCGGGCGGATAGTTAGTTCAGATATCCGAGCAGAAGCCAAAATCACCTTCAATGGCAAAAATCCATTTCGAAGGGAGAGAGGAGAGAGAGAGAGAGAGAGAGAGAGAGAGAGAGAGAGAGAGAGAGAGAGAGACCTCCGAAAGGGATTTTGACCACTTGAAGAGACTTTTGGAAGCATTTTAAGCCATTTTCAGGTCACTTCCGGTTTTCTATCCGGATATCCGAATACGGACGGATATTGGGCTCAGATATACGAGTTTACTCGGATAACAAAAAGTTTGGATTCGGATATACGATTCGAATCCAGATATCTGGGTATACGGATCCGGATCAATTCGGATTTTGAAAAGGGGTATCCGAGCACCCCTGGTGACAACCACGTTCGATCAGCCACCTCATCATCCAAAATATCATCCAGTTCAATAAATGACTCTTCTGGACCCTCCACCTGGCCACCAAACACCTCTGTAGTTGAGTGGTGGTAATGATGATGTTGACTGGTGACACTGGATGAAGAAAACACAGTGGCCATTTCTGTCACCACAGAACCCACCACTTCTTGGGAGTTTGGTCCCATGGTCTCCTCCAATGCCTCCTCCCAAACCTTCTCCACATCTCTCTCAGCGATGTAGGTGTGCTTTACTTCTGGAGTGGAGTACTGGGAGGAAGCAACCTCATCAAGAGAAGCAGCTGCGGTCAGGTTCTGGTCATGAGGAACCTGGCAGCCACTACTGGTGCTGCTGCAACTAGCTTCAAGTTCCTCAGACTGGGTAGAGGGTTCCTGATCTAAATAATACACAACTCTCTTCGCCTCCTGCTCTGTCAAAATTTTCCTGCGTGCTGCGAACACAGGGAAGACATCTCTGACCAGGGGGGAACGCTTCCTGCTGCTGCTGCCACCCTCAACCTGATCACGTACTTGACGTGATCCATCACTCCATCACTCCATTTCCTTTTAGGAGTGGCAGGAAATTGCTGCTGCTCTCGCTCCATTAATTTGGGGCCACAAACATTATTGGGGAAGGGGTATGAGCAACAGAACAGATGAGAAAATAAGGGAGTGAAATAAAGAAAATAAATCAAAAAAACTAAATAAACAAAAATAAATAAATTAGAAAACAAAAAAAATGCACTACACTCAACTAATCAATCACCTAACTCACTCTCACTCTGTCAAACACTAAGCCTGCGGCCTGGCTGGCTCTGTCTAACCCTCTCCACACAGCAACTACTGTCTAGCACACTACACTACAATCTATCACTCAAACTAACAATCTATCTGTCACTATCTCACAAATACACCTAGCTAGTACTATAACTCACACTCTTTTTAACTCTCTCTCACAGAGTCTTTAAAAGACTTTTGGATTATATACAGTCTTTAAAAAGACTTTTGTTTTATGTTAAAACAACTAATATGAGTCCGTCTCTCCTCTCTCTCCAACACCAGACTGTAACCCACAAGCTTCGTGACTGCACACCTCTCTTATTTACAAACTGGGTGGGATGGCTGCTGATATAGGTAGCTAGGGAGCTAATTGCGAAAGTAGGATTGGTTGGCTATTGTTGAGACTCTAATTGGTGCAGAAATTCTGATTTTCATGCAGAAATCCTGTTGCTTTAACTTATAAGCTTCAGTCTAGGGTCTTCCTTCTGATTGGCTTAAAAAAAATGCGCATTCCGACGTAATTCCGCATAGCAATTCCGGAATTACCATTTAGCGCTATAGCAATTCCGTTCCGATGCGACAGAACGGAATCGCCAATTTCTGACCGGAATCGTCGGAATCTCAATTCTGCGGAATCCAGCGAACAACCCTAGTTAAGGGCTGAGCTAAGTACCTTTTGAGTTCTCTTGACATGCATTTTTCTTTGTTTGTTATATTTAATTTTTATAGGTTTCAGACAGCATATTAACTATTATCCAAAATGCTATTTCATTGAATACGGAATCCTCCCTGTCCCAACATCAATCTTAGAGGAAACTTATCTCACTTAATCTGATTTGTAGATATCTGCACTGTTCAATGCAAAAAACTGATTTAGGTGCAATCATTAAAAAACAGTCCACTCATATTGATATGGAAGACGATTATTGGAAAGTTAATGTTACCACGTATTTAGCTTTCAGTTAGTTTAAATTATATTTACTGAATGTTTGCAATAACCCAGGGCCGTTTCTTGGGCAGTGCAGTCAGGGCAGCCGCCCTGGGCTAAGACCAACAAGTAGAAGAAGGGGGGGTATATATTTGTAGTTTAAATACAAACACGTAGGCTTGGCTGATTTGAGCAGGGAAGCTATTGGAAAGGAAAATCCAACTGAGCTGATCTCTTAATTCAGTGCTGGGAAGGGAAGGCTAGATGAAACACTAGTATGAACATCAAACTGTCTTCTATCTAGTCATTAACATTGACATGTAGATTATTTGAGCAATGGTTAATTTCTGTAAATGGTGGTTAGACAGAAAGATCTCACTTTTGGCCTTGGTGGCAGGCTTTGTCCTCGGCATAGCTTGCAATTATTCCAGCTATGGTGCACCGAGTTGCTTATAATCTGCGCTCTTGGCAGTAGATTCACCAGCAGCAGTACTGTAGTATCACATTTGGAAAGTAACACCACAATGGTAATATGATTTGTAAGTAGAAGAAGGAAGGGTAGTGTTAGAATTAGTGGCAATGAGGCTAGTAGTACAGGTTTACTAGTAGGGACTAGGAGGGGTAGTGTATGTGTAGTGGCAGTGACTAGCATTAGTAGAAGGGAATAGTGTTATGTGCAACGTTAGTATGATGGAAAGTGTTGGGTGCAGCAGTAGTAAGTGAAATAGTGTTAGGTGTACTGATACTAGGAGGGATAGTGTTAGGTGTTGCGGCAGCAGGCAGGTTCATGTGAGAGAAGGTACTAGGTTGAGTTTGATGCGAGCAGTAATCTATTAATAGTATAATACTGGTAAAATCAAATTACCAATCTTAAATACTATAGTCTGCTGCCTGTACCAAATTCACTAGCATAGAAACTAAATGTATACAGATGGACAACGTAAAAGAGAAAAAAAAAACATCTAAAAATCAGTCTCCATTCTTCATATCAATTATCCATATAGAGGAGAAAAACAGAAGACAAATGCACATGGGAATTTTTATTTTCTCTCCAGTAGTGGGTGATAAGGATGGCCACTATATTTGCATCTGTCAATAAAGCTAGGCCACTTGTTCATAAAACATCACATCAATCATTATTAATCGTTTATCAAATAAACAAAAGCCCTCCATCTCTTTGAAATTAAATTCAGTAATCCATCTTTAAAAGTGTAACCAGTAAAAGGGCATTTTTCATTTGAGATGATGAACAGACAATAGCTGATTACTTGCACACCATTCACAAATTACAAAGCAAATTTGCATGTTAACAGCTGACAGAATACTTCCGTGAAATACAGTTGTCACTGAATTGTATACTGTAAGAAACAATTAACTAACAGTTTACAATTCCCTGTAGACTTGACTAGCGCTACACAACAAACAATTGCCCCTGGAAGCACAAAAATACCCAAAATTATTTCTTAAATAAACAACTGACAACATAATATAATCAGCAAATATTGGTAATACGATCTACAAGGTCCAATATGAAATTCATTCAATAACCTTAAGCCTTGTGCACATGCTAGATGGCTCTTGGCTAAAGCAGCTGATCAGGATCACCTATGCTAAGAAACTAGCATGTGTACAGTGGTCCCCGATCCCTGTCAATGCATTAGTGAGCGATCTGCCTGGCAGATCATCTCAGCCAAGCTCAGGCAGAGAGCATCTTTCTCCTACTCATCACGCCCACTCCATTGTGCAATGCACCACTGGCCCTATTCAGAAGCAATAGTACACATCCCTAGCCTGCAAGCTAACAACATGTTTGTACAGACTTGGTGTCCAACTGTCGTAGTCCTGGTACCTGCATACAAGATTTGAATCTTTTTGTCAGCTTTAACTGTGGAACTAATGCTTCCATTTACAGATATGAATAGACATGCATAAAATATTACAAGACTGTTTCACTAAAACAACAAAATCGGCCCAATTAAATGAATAATTTTCATGCTTTTTCTCACAATATATGTTTTTGAGTTTTTTTCAATCAAATACATTTCTGACCCACTATAAGCAAACAGGCATGTAAAATTAGTTTTTCCAACGTGGTTTAATACACATTTTCTGACCTACTTTTTAGTATTTATTCATGCGTACATATTACTTCAGGTGGCTCACGCTGCTGTTGCTGAAATTCCGCATGGCATGAAATACTATTCCCCCTTCGAGTTGTAGCAACTTGGAGGGACACATAATTTGGGGTCTGACTATTTCCTGCACCTGAATTACCGTACATAAAAAACCCACTGTGCCACTACAGCCTTACAACTATGGCAGTGCTCAAAGCAGGTGATACATGGCTGTGAGCATGTGCCCAAACCACCTAAAAAAGACTTATCATTTTCTAAAACTTTAAATTTGTTATTTTTGGTTAAGTTTATCAAGGCCGAGTACCCCCTGGAACCACCAGAAGTACCTCCTGGGGTACGCGTACTGCACATTGAGAACCTAGGTAGTAGACAAAGTCTAAAGTATTTAGACTAGTGGTTTAGAGATGTAAATAACATGTCACTTACCTAGTTTTGGTACATACTTGTGCATTGAAGAAACACAATGATGTGGCCTACAAAAAAGACAACAGAAAACATTCAATATTTAAAATGGTTTAACAATTATTTTATACTAAACAATACAAACAACTGTAGATTACTACAATAAGGGGTCAAAAGAACAGTAGTTCAGAGCAAACTGAAATGAGTAGGGCAAACACCAATAACAGTTGCATGCTATATACAGTATATCAGAAAGCAGCAACTGGTTGGCACCACCAAATTTAATTGTAAAATCAGATCTTTAATGGAGCATGTTTAAAGTTCCAGTGACAGCCATCTGTTTCAGGCTCTGCAGTCTTTATTCAAGATGTGCAGTCAATGTAACCAACAACACTCCCTATATATAGGAGAATCAATGTGAGAAGGAAATTTCTGACAGTGAGCAGCCAATCTGAATGCATCAAAGTCCTCGATGGACCTGATGGGAACTGCTAGAACAGTTTCAGCACCTGCCCTGGGAAGTAAAGACAACACCAACATGTAAATGAACTTATGTATGCCTGTGATGTAGGCATCTCTGACTTTTGTACCTAGGAACACTGGTCTAGGAGATAATTTCATATTCTCTTTAAAATAACTTTTAAGTATTAACCAATTGAAAAAGTACCTAAAAGGTGGTATAAAAAGTACTATCAAAATTAGCATTTTCTTGCTTGCTGCTGGTTTAAAAAGCATTTTATGACAAGGTGGGAAAATATCACCTAGGAGAAATCTTGGGAGAAAAAGGTAATTGCATATGGCCCAGTGTGTCTAAAATAAAATAAATGTAATGTCTGCTTAATTGATTGAATTAATGTGCTATTTTTTGCGGATGTCCTCTATTATGCAGAAACCGTATCTATGATTACGGATGGTCGGAAATGCCAATTTCCGATTCTGCTGTAAATCCGCATTCCTCCATTGCCAATTACCGATTCCGCTTTCCGCTACCAATGTCCGCATTGGTGTTTCTAGGACTTACGGGGGCTTTGCTATTAACTGCTAAAGTCGGCAGATTTTTACTGTAATGTACAATGCAGAAAATAGGCAGATGCAGATTTTCTGGTTTTACATTACAGTAAAAATCTGCTGATTTTAGCGGTTAATAGCAAAGCCCCCTTAAGTCCTAGAAACACCAAATTTTCAGGGTTAATTAAACAGAATGTTCTGAACAAGATGCAAAAAAAAGTTTTCAAAAAGGCTGTATAGTTTTTGAGAAAATTGATGTTAAAGTTGGGCGGAATTTCCGCCTGAAATTTCCGCGATTTCCGGCGGTAATCCGCCTACCGCACTTGCATTACTGATTTCCGCATTCCGATGTGGAAATGCAATTTCCAATCAGAGTTTCAGAAATTGCATTTCCGCAGAATCTGAATGAGCATCCCTATCTATGATCGGCCACCATGGCAAACGTCTGCATTCTCTGATTAACCTAATACTTCAGAGTCTTCTGATTGGCCTAAAATTTCCGTGGTAATCAAATTTCCTCTGGAAAATTCTGCATTATCTGATTAGTCCAATGCTTCTGAGTCTTCTGATTGGCTTTAAGTTTCTAAATCCCGGTAATGCAATATTCTGATTGGAAATCAGAAATCCGTGGAATTTGGAAGTGCATCCCTAGTGTTTTTTTCCTAGATTAACTTGCCAAATATATGCAAGCAATCAATGAATTAGGTAAGAGGAGCAATTGAAGATTTACTTTGTATTTTACCGACAAATATAATGTTATGTGAATGCAGATCATTTGAGCTGCACTATGTTGTCCTATTATTTCTTATATTAACTGATATTTTCAAGACCAGCCATTAATAAACATTCAGGTTGTAAAATATAAGTATCACATGTCCTGCAAATACTGGGATTGTTTGCAGAGATTTTGAGGCATGTAGGAAAATCTCTGAACAGTCCAAACAAACATGTGGCTGTAACAGCTGTGACAGTAGATTCATAGCTAGTTAGAAGCTATGAAAGCTTTTACTCTGCAATCCAATTTACCCTGGAACTGCAGTGATAAAAAGGAAACACTACTGCTTTTGAAGATTCCCGATAGCCTGTTATCACATGTAACTGTTTCCATTAGTTTGTGCAATAGCTGTCCACACACTGCTGCCATGTGCTGAATGCTGCATGCACATAATCTGAATGGAACAGGTCAAGGAAATACTCTTCTAGCTGCTCCTGATGTTTTATTATAATGTGTTTTCATGATTTCTTTGTTAAGACTAGAGCATTGACCTTGATGAGGTTTCTTTTGCCTAGAAAAACAGTGCTCTCACATATAAAGTGATAATGTAGGACTTCAAGAAGAACTATATTTTCTAATTTTGAACAAGTTATATAAGTCACACAGAGAGATGTGACGTGCCATGAGGCGGAGAGCCTTCTTTTGGCTTTTCCCCATGTCCAGCTGAACATCACCTCAATTATACGTACATTTCCAATTCACCTGTATTGTACAATAGGTACCTTTTTTCAGGGGTAGTGTTGACGTATACATTTGAAAACATTGCAAGCTAATTTAGGCGCAACGTTAAATAACAATATTACTAGCAATATTGGTAAATAACAATTTAAGCACAATGTTAACTAACAAAAACGGTAAATAACAATTTAATTGCGGTATTACATTATCGGTAAAATTACAGATAATGTTGAACCTAACAATAATACAATACATTTCAATTTAATTGCAGCCGCCCACTAAATAGCATAAGGGCTTTCAATATTATGATAAATAACAATTGTGCCCACAAATATCAATTAATAACAATTGCGCCCATTTTTGGCTGCAACTTTTTCAACTGCTCCTGTGTTGACGGACCTTTGACTTCAGCCTTCATTGAGTTTTAATACAGGTCAATGAGTCGTGAATATGTCAGATGGGTGGATGTGTGAAGCGAGTGTTTGAAATGTTACTGCTATTCAGTTCTGGTCACACTAAAACAATTAACTTATATTCAGGGACAATGTTATTTTTGGCTCACGCCTGGATAACAAGACCTATCTGATGATCGAAACCACAAGATGTCCCTGCATTGTCAGATACAGACAGATACTGTGATATATATAAGTCATTCCTTACTCATGTTCACTTTACCATTGAATTGCTAAGGCTCTTTTTTGAAAATCTCAAGAGAGACACCATACAGTGACAGTGCATTCTTAGCTCTATAGGTCAACTTTTTCATATACCTTGGTTTGTACACAACATCCCCAGCACACTAAAAAAGTTTTAAACATTATTCAGAAAAATATTCCGCTGGTGATTACCACACCAGAATTTCTATATATATATATATACACACAGAGGAATGTAAAGTATTACTTCATTTAAACATCAGAATTTTTTTTTTAATTGCAAAACATGCAAAGAGACACTCATGAGGTAGACTGTCAAGTATTACATCTGTAAGTTAAGGCTTCATGATACTAAGGCATATTATTATGTATTGGATTTATATAGTGCCAACATATTACACAGCACTGGACCAGTGGTGGACAATAAATAAGGTTACAGACAATGCTAACAGTGGTGACAGACAACATAATACAGGTAATAGGCAGTAAGACACAATGTCAGATCAGATGGCACCAGTTCACTTAGGTCCCCAACAGATGCTTAAATAAAGTAACACTATACAATCTAATCATATTAAATAGCCTAGCTCTTCCAGTCTTAACTGTTAATTCTACACTTGCAGTAGACAAGAAAATTGATTTCTTTGTAGACCTAACAGCTGCAGTACTGCCAACAATGTATGTCTACTTGAAAATGCTATCAAAAGCAAAGTGAATGCCTAAAAAAAGCCTGCATACAAACGTGCAAAGGTAAACCAAGCCCTAGGGTTAAGCATCTTTAAGGAGTGCTATTATTAGGGGTAAAGGGATGCTTTGGTTGTTGGAGTTAGAAGGTTTAGTTTAGGTATCAGAAAAGTTTCAAGTTATGCAGGAGGTTAGGGTGAGGGAGGTGATAACTTTTAGGAAATGGCCTCAAAAGAAGTGGGTGGATCCTACAACAGGCATTGGGGGGGGGGGGGGGGGGGCATTTGCCTATTTAGCTCTTTGGCTCCTCTACTTGTGGCCACTTATCTGAACTTGGGGTAGGTTTCTTATCTGCACACTTTTCTGCCATCCTTTGGCAGACAGCGCATTGCACTTTTCTGTGTCTGACTCTTCAGTACTGTTTGGGCTTCTTTGCATTTGGTTACACTTTTTCATGCTGTATACGCTGGTGCGTGGCTCAGATCATTGCACTTTATGTTTCTCTCTTTTCCCTCTGCACCTTGAATTTCTCTTTTCGCACCTTATGCACACTGCACTTTTGCTTGTGCACTATCTGTACATAAATCACAGCACTTAATTGCCTCCCTCACATGCATATGTTTAAACAGAATATATATGTGACTGATGTATATACATATAGTTAGTCATGTGTTATTTATGCTACAGTTTGCACAGTGTTATCCATTGTATTATCATCAGAGATGTGTATTAAAACATATATGATTTTTATTCAATTGTTATACGTTCCTCACTTTTCATGTGCAGAGTGTAGTTTCACTCTGCCCTCCCCTTTTCCCTTTTTTTAATAGTTCTTAAAGGGATACTGTAGGGGGGTCGGGGGAAAATGAGTTGAACTTACCCGGGGCTTCTAATGGTCCCCCACAGACATCCTGTGTCCATTCAGCCACTCACCAATGCTCCGGCCCCGCCTCCGGTTCACTTCTGGAATTTCAGACTTTAAAGTCTGAAAACCATTGCGCCTTGTTTCCATGTCCTCAGTTCCGCTGATGTCACCAGGAGCGTACTGCGCAGGCCCAGTATGGTCTGTGCCTGCGCCGAGCGCTCATGGTGACATCAGGGGAAGCGAGGACACGGCAATGCAGGCGCAGTGGTTTTCAGACTTTAAAGTCTGAAATTCCAGAAGTGAACGGGGGGCGGGGCCGGAGCATCGGTGAGTGGCTGCGTGGGCACAGGATGTCTGCGGGGGACCATTAGAAGCCCCAGGTAAGTTCCACTCATTTTCCCCCAACCCCCCTACAGTATCCCTTTAAATGTCTCCTAATTCATATCAATAAAGGAATTATATTTATATTCTGTGGTGCAATTATGGTATTTTTTCCCCTTTGCATGACCAACTTTTAAGCAGTGGTCAGGGTTAGGTGACAGCAAGGTGTTGATCTTATAAATGTGGTTAGGGTTAGGATTTAGGGATCAGGAAAAGGCTAAAAAATAGAGAGAAGTTAAGGTTAGGCATCTGGAAGAGGTTATTATTAGGGGTAAAAGTAAAAAGTGTTAAAGTAAATTAGCAATAGTGAATCAGTGGCACCCATGTAACTATATATCTTATATGTGCCCATGTCTGTGACACATGTACCAAATGGGATGATCCAAGGATAGCATAGTTAAGACCAGCGCAACTTCTTTTTATAAAACAGGTCTTTATCTTTATTTAGTTCAAAACAAAAAAAACCTGCAAAGTTCTCCAATAGAATTATAAAATGATACTGTACAGTGGCTACAGCCCGCTGTTTCAGGCTATCTGCACTTTTTCAAGCCACAAAGCTTAAATTAAGGATAAGCTGGTGTGTGGTGAGCTAGGACCTTTTAGTTGATCCCTGCTGACTACCTGTAATTGCTGTGGAGTCTGTTTTGCCTCACAAGGAGGGGTAGGGAGTCAGAAGGTTTTTAAATATAATGGCATCTTTTAGCTTTTGAGACAGGTGATTTTGGCATGACGGCACTAGCTGCTGCTCAGCTAATTGCCGCAATGCAAATTTGTGGCAATAGGGTGCCAGATGCTTAACCTCCTTAGTAGTTATCACTAGTCAGGCTCAGTGTGGAAAAAGCAAGCCAGGAGCAGTAACCCCGAGCATTACTTGTGCTAGCCGCTGGCAGGACTGTGCAGAGCATAGCACACAGCGGGTGTTTTTACTCCACTACCGGGGGGAACCAGACGCCGGCAGCCATCCTCCTTCCTTTCCTCCATGTATCTGCATCCCTCGGGTGAGATCGCCGTTTGCCATCATGACGACAGACAACTATCTCACTACAAGGTTACATTGCCACCTGGAGGAAGGAGGGAGAACTGCAGCACTGGATCCCGGGGAGCTGAGTAAGTGCTGGGGCTTCTCTCTGCTGTGTGATTTTTTTCCCAGGTTTTAGGGTCTGCAAAAAAAGCCTGCAAAATGTTTTTTTTTGTTTTATAACTATGACTTAATTTAATAATGAAATATAAATTTTTTGCCATAATACTCCTTTAAAATTCACCCATATTTTGCTGTTCCACTCTACCTTACAGGAAAGAGTGTGTTTATATACTCATTGTGCCAATGAGCTGGGTGTATACCAGAGTGCACAAGGTTTTCATACTTTACTATTGAATAGCTAAGTTTCCTTGCCTGGGTCATACTTAATCAAGGCTCCCTGCACACTGCTTGCGATTCCGATTTTTAATCCGTTTTTACATCCGATTCAGATTTTTAATCATTACTACATGCTACATTTTTTCCTCCGTTTTCTGTTGATTGTATACAGGAAAAATGGGAATTGCAAATCGGAATCGGAATCGCAAAATGGATTTGCAGTGTACAGGGCGCCTAAGAAAGGAGAGATGGGAACCATGACATGTGCTGGGTAGACTGTCCTATAACAGTAGAATAATTGAGCATTTCTTCTTCTGAGTGCTAGGTTGTGTCTTTACTCAAATTCAGGATTCAATATTTAAACAATGTTACATACTGAAAGAGCTTGCAAAATCACATTTTCAAGTTTCCAGCGTATTTTTTGTTTGTGTGTCACAAACTTAACTCCTGTAAATCCTATGAGTAATCAAGGGAATTGTGCTGACTGTTATAAATAAGTATTGCATTGTCAACCTTTAATATGCCAATCATAGTGACATAGTCATAGTGACAGAGCAGCAATTCTACAATCCAAATGAATGTTTAAACTGTTCCTCACTTCTTGTACTTACATAATCTTTCTTTTCCAACCTCTGTCATTATGTTACACGAAAATGTGACACATTTCTTCTTTGCAGGTATACCATTAAATTACAAAAAGTGATGGACTGAGCTGCTATAATTGTATGCTTCACATAAGTGACAATCATCCCCCTCCAGTCAAATGACAGGTAATCAGATTTACCTTTTAAATGCACTTAAAGTAATTTTAAGGAAACATTCAGCAAGCAGCACCCTTGCTTATAAAGGTAATGTTCAAATACTTAAAAACAAGTGGACATAAAAGTTTATCTCCAATATCACACAGTAAGAAATAATACTTTACATCATCAACCCATTGTAGATTAGATTATTATTATTATTTATTTAGTATTTATATAGCGCCGACATATTACGCAGCGCTGTACAATGTATATATATCTTGTCACTAACTGTCCCTCAAAGGAGCTCACAATCTAATCCCTACCATTGCCATATGTCTATATATTATGTAGTGTAAGTACTGTAGTCTAGGGCCATTTTTTTTAGGGGGAGCCAATTAACTTATCCGTATGCTTTTGGAATGTGGGAGGAAACCGGAGTGCCCGGAGGAAACCCACGCAGACACGGAGAGAACATACAAACTCTTTGCAGATAGTGCCCTGGCTGGGATTCGAACCAGGGACCCAGCGCTGCAAGGCGAGAGAGCTAACCACTACGCCACCGTGCTGCCCACAGATACAAGCTGTACATAAAAAAAAACAACTCAATTACAGCAAAATGCAAAAAAGGAACAGGCCAGGAGAGGGTTAATATAGTGACATCATCATGTTGTGTTTTGCTTCAGTGGGCACATGTCTGGAATCAGGCTTGAGGTGAAAGGCAGTTGTGGAGAAATCAACCTCCCAACTGACAAGAAAACTGTTTTGAGGTTGCCAATGACAGAACAGCAGCAATAAAGAGGCCATTGGGCTGATTTAGCAAGCAAAATAAACCATTTATGTTTGAGGACAATGAAAAACCTAAATGATACAATAAACCTCAGTTGGATTTTTTTTAAACTTGCATACTCTCAGGTGGTAAAAGTTTGCATTCTTCTCCTGTATCACATCAGAACATAGGTATTTTGATGCACAAAAGTGTGGTAATATTGCCGTGCACAGAGAGTGCACGGCAATATTACTGTTACCACCGGCATGAATTGCTGCAAGTTACACTACTAGCGCAACCCACAGTACTTGCAAACATTGCTACGGTAACGAGCGGCGCGTACAACGGTAATGCTCATTAGTAAAGCAAGTTACTAAAGCAATGCTTGTGCTACTTGAGTACAGTAAAACATGCTAATAGTATTAGTCACGGTACATGCTGCCAGTGGAAACAGTAATATTGATGTGTGCTGTCTGTACATGCAATATTACCCCACTTTTGTGCATCAACCATAACGAGGGATGCAGAAATTGCTGAACTATAATTTGTGCTTTTTCAGCTGTATAGACACAACAGCGGTGTGATTAAATAATTCTAGGACAGCCTGTGAGTATTGGATAACAAAAGGTTCTCCTGGTATCTGCATGTAAATTACTGTATTCACATGCAAGGATGAGCCAGCAAAATTAGGCAAATCAGAGCCTGAGTGTTGGTGGTAGATAATGTTAACTCACTTATGTTGCCACCTCTCTCAGATGCACTGCATGCTGCATTCCATTCTACCGACACTTCTGCCTTCACAGCTAGAAGTTCTTCAGCGTGCATCGGCGAGAGGCAGCAACATAGGGGAGGTAATGCTCTCTGTCTTGGCCCATACCCACTAACACTCGTGTTCATATGACCCAGGTCAAAGTTGCAAATAATAGACAAACGTTAAAATATTACTTCAGGTTGGTGGGCTCATGTATGTGTTCTCTACTCTTCTCCAGTGTCAACAAATCAACCACCAAACAGAGTAGCTATTTACCTGCCAACAATTTATGACAAATTGTTCCTGCTTATTCTACTTCCATAGTAAAGTACAGCTGTAAGCAACATTTCCTCTTCAAATGAAAATGTATGTTCAGTATTAGGGATGAGCAAAAATGCCTCTGAAGTTATCACCAAAAAATTGTTGAATATGTGATCATTTCACAAATGTATGTTCTTCTAAATACATTAAAGTCAATGATGCCCACTCTAGCAGTTAATAGCAAAGACCCCATATATGCTGCAATACATAATTTTGCTAGGTATGTTAAGGAAAAAAATAGAAACAAGGGGAAAAATAATCTTTCAAAAAGACCTTGTCTGAGAAAATTGATAGTTATGATAGGAAACCTTTTTTTCTTTTTCTAAATGTGGTTTACATGACAGATAATGTATCCACCCATCAGTAGTGAAAATGTACATATATCAAAAGAAAATAAGTATCGAAAGCCACAGAGCAATTACATTCTGAAATCTGCTGCAGAATGTAATTTTGCATACTTTTAAATATCGATTTTCTCAAAAACTAGAAGGTCTTTTTGATTTTTTATTCTCTAAAAAATCAGTTTGTTTGTTACGTTCGGCCATCCCTAATTGCAAGTATAAAAAGCTGAGGTGCAGGCTGAACACCATTACCACAAAGTTAGTCCTCTCTTGGTAAAAAGGTTAAGATTCACCCCATCTGGAAATCTTCTTCTCCTCTGCACAGTATCTTGTGTAATTAGTGTGGTAATGCAGGTGTTTTTAGGGTAATGCCCGCTATGCTGCTTGAATAACGTAAGTTATACTAACAGTACTCATGTTACCTAGGTAATAAGGATGATGCTAAATGTGCATTGCCTACTACCTTGTCACTGTAAGTAACGGTAAAATTGCTATGTGGGCACTGCACACATCAATCTTACCATGCTCTATTAAATTCAAAATCCAAAATGAGCTTTTAGAAAAACGAAAACGTTATTTCAATTGACTTTCTAAATGTTTGGTCTTGTAAATGTTCCTAAACAGGGTCCAGATGAAAACATAACAGAAGAGAGTGAGTTTTGCTAATGGAATATTGTCAGTCTCATTTGTGTCTAACTTCTATTTCTTTCCTGTAGAAGTGTTAATAGGTTGGTCAGGCATGTACAGAGGTGACAATAAAAATACACAAATCATCCACTCAATATGAAAACCACTGTCAGATTAACTGAATATTGATTATTTTCTTTCAATTGTGCCAGTTCATGTATAAGACAGAAAGTGAACAGTCAGTTCTTGAAGGTGATGTGTTAGTTGCAGGACAAATGGACATATGTGAGGATTTGAGTCCTTATACTTTAAAAAACACAAAAACTAGGAGGAAAATAGTATTTTACTTATATAAATGTGTTTGTCTGCTGTTGTTCTCCCCATACCTCAAATCCCAGCAAGAAGTGTATTGGAGTGAAGTGCTGAGTTGCTGAGTATGCTGCCTCTTTATTTGACCTTTCCTGTTTACTATTCTGACTGTTTTCTACACCTTAATATCTTTACAGCTGACCATGGAAAATGGAGCAGTTGAAAAATGTGGCCTAGCATTGATCAATCATATAAGATAATGTGTATCTTACCTTGACAAATACCACTTGCCTTAATATTGTTGCAAAAGATCTTTAGCCCTTCAAGCAGGGCCAGTTCAAGTAACAATGGGGACCTAGGGCAAGATTATCCTCGGGGCCCCCAACAGACACCACCCTGACCAAAAAGCGTCATCAGAGGCCCTTTGTTGCAGCCAAATTTCCCTCCTGGGCCCCTGAGCTGGCTGCTGACCCTCCCCCAATCATCCCCCAACTTAACAGACTCTGCAGTGTCCCTGGGGAGCAACAGTTCAGATGGGGGAGGGACAACTTGGGGGCCCCTACAGGCTCTGGGGCCCTGGGGCAACTGCCTATTTTTTCCTATGGTAGCTCCGGCCCTGCCTTCAAGGCAATGGTATTCCCTGATAGAAGACTTAAGGTGGCCATAATCTTTTGGCTTGGCGTTTGATCGACCATCCAATTCGATAATTATTATCAAATTGGATGAAAATAGCTGCTGCCAAGAGCATGCCTGATCGACAATGTGCCTAATTTTGGGCCAAAATCGGTCACATGTATCAGTCAAACATGCTGCAAGATGTCGGGCCATTGTGGTTGATCGGGTTTGCAGCGATAACAGCGAGCAATATTGGTAGGAGCCACAAACTCAATGAAACCCCTGGTGCTGCCCTCCTGTATATATATGTGCCCCGCCAGTGTGGTGTGCATGTATACATTCTAAAAAAGTTCACAGAGATGTTGCGCTCCACCCACTTCCACAAATCTTCACCTAATTGCTACCGGTTCGCCACACCAAATAAAGTCACGAATATATAAGTCCAGAGGTGTAAGCGCCTCCACGGTATCCCAGGGTGATGTTTCACACTACTCTCTCCCCTCAGTGATATTCCACAGGTTCTGGAGTGTGCGTGCAGCCCTCAGGTTAAGTTGCATCCAAGTAGAAACATAAACATAGGAGAAAAACAAAAAAAAACACACTATATAGGGTAATAACGTCAGGTAATATTGTGGCCTTTACCAGACCCACATCACACTGGTGTAACACACAAAAAATTGATTCCAAGTTGCGCTCACCAGATGACGTGGCTGTTCAGTCACAAACAGCAATATGCGCCTGCCACTTATAGCCAATCGATCAAATCACTCCTTTATTCCAGCTGTAGTCGTCTCCAATTCTGCTACCACCTCTGCTCTGACAAATGTCAAGAAAAGAGACACAACATAGTGCAGTATTTTTGTCACTTCTTTTTAGCACCCTCACCTCAGCACCCCATTCAGAAATGCGCTCACCAGATGGGGTGGCTGCCCAACGACAAACAGCAATCAAAGCTTGAAGTATATAGCCCCTGGTTAAGCGGTCCTTGCCCTCAGCTGCAGTAGCTTCTGACCATGTAGATTTCTCCAGCAGATTCTCATGCTGTCTAATCACAAACAGCCAGAAAGCGTTTATAGCACAACCTCATTTCCAGTCTTCTCAATATGGCTCCCTTTAAAACTAGCACAAAAAAATAGGAAGGAATGATGGGGCAAACGATACACACCAAAGCTGAACACATCAATAAATTTATCGAAAAGACTTTAATGAGTATCAAAAAAATATATATATATACACAACCCCTTTTAAAATTACCCCTAACTCTATTCCCAACTGCCCTGGAATACCACCCGGGAGCTCCCCACATTCAACAGACCACACATGTCATTCAACCATGGCCATCATGCTGAGTGTTTTTCCATATGTGTCAAACAGGATTGTGGCTAAAAGTTCAGACACATAAGTAGCCGCTTTAGGAAGTCCATGATGATTAGCTGATATATAATTCAATGCTGGAGGAATTGCTAGTGCTCAATTCTAATGGCAGCTATGAAGAGCCTCATTCATGCATAATCCGCAGATATAGAAGCACAATGACCTCACAAGCTGTTAGTACAGCAGTGCCAGCATGAAAGAAAGAAGCTTGCAGTAGGTTTGTGCAGCACATATAGCACAATGGATGAACAGTTGTCCTCCCAAGCAGTTAGCGCATAGTAGTATAAACAGTTGTCCTCCCAAGCAGTTGGCACACAGTGGTATATTAAGCGGCAATAGCAAAGTCCTGTCCACATAGGCCTGTATGCCCTCAGCTGCCGCTGACAACTTTACATGGAGTACCTTAAATGTTGCTCACCACGAATGCCGTCCTAGGCTTGAGTGGGTTTCAAAGTCCATGTATGTCTGGCAGCACCCTGGGGCAAGCTGGTTGAATTTGTCCGCTCAGGTGAAGCGGTGTAAGGTGGAGAGAGTCCAGGCAATCCAAGGCAGCGGGAGAGTGGGGTAAACACGCGGTGACGCCACCTAAACCTTTAAAACTAAGCAGACATTTCCATTGCGCAGTACTACTTTAATATTCAATAAAAGATTCAGAATTACACTTACATGTTCCACAAAGATAAAAAGCGTATACAGATTAAAATCCAGCGTCCTGGATATAAAACAGCGTGCTCTCCTTCATATGCCGACCACTAGCAAATACCACTTGCCTTAATATTGTTGCAAAAGATCTTTAGCCCTTCAAGCAGGGCCAGTTCAAGTAACAATGGGGACCTAGGGCAAGATTATCCTGGGGGCCCCCAACAGACACCACCCTGACCAAAAAGCGTCATCAGAGGCCCTTTGTTGCAGCCAAATTTCCCTCCTGGGCCCCTGAGCTGGCTGCTGACCCTCCCCCAATCATCCCCCAACTTAACAGACTCTGCAGTGTCCCTGGGGAGCAACAGTTCAGATGGGGGAGGGACAACTTGGGGGCCCCTACAGGCTCTGGGGCCCTGGGGCAACTGCCTATTTTTTCCTATGGTAGCTCCGGCCCTGCCTTCAAGGCAATGGTATTCCCTGATAGAAGACTTAAGGTGGCCATAATCTTTTGGCTTGGCGTTTGATCGACCATCCAATTCGATAATTATTATCAAATTGGATGAAAATAGCTGCTGCCAAGAGCATGCCTGATCGACAATGCGCCTAATTTTGGGCCAAAATCGGTCACATGTATCAGTCAAACATGCTGCAAGATGTTGGGCCATTGTGGTTGATCGGGTTTGCAGCGATAACAGCGAGCAATATTGGTAGGAGCCACAAACTCAATGAAACCCCTGGTGCTGCCCTCCTGTATATAAATGTGCCCCGCCAGTGTGGTGTGCATGTATACATTACCTGTCCTTTGTCACCCACTGCATGGTGTCCATTCATCTTTGGAATCCCCTGCTCTTTTTCGTTAGTGGTATACACATCACAGATGTGGGGCATTGGTGACGTGTCACACACACTATATAAAACACAATTATAAACAGTGCTCAATTGTGCACCAATCAGTACAAATTCTTAAAATTAGCTAGTGTTGTCCAGCAATAAAAATTAGGATGATAACACCCTTGTTCCAGGGGGATCGCTACAGCCAGATACATGTGATATCTTCAATCAATGCAATAATAGTAGAAGTAGCGCTCATCATCAGTCCATAAACATTGACATTCTAGCCTGTGTAGTCTCCCTCCCTTCATATGCACACATGAAAGGAACATTTACCGTATACACTAGGGGGCAGAAGCGAAGTGGCAGGAGCGATGGACGCGGCAGACTCAGACGATTCCAAACATATTGCATGCTGAAATTGATCCGGAATCAGTCTGCAGTGTATGGGCAGCCGACAGATCGCTCTCTAATCAGTTTCAATCAGAGAGAGATTTGACTCATGATTGAATCTTGCCATCATGGCTACATATATGGCTACCTTTACAGGATCTACTCCTAGCATCTTGGTGCCAGATACCACAAAAATGGTGAAAAGAGAAAAAAAATTAAATATATATATATATATATATATATATATATATATATATATATATATATATGTATATATCTATTTATATAATAGAGTAAGTGCCTCAACCTTTAAGCAAGAAGAAGAAGAAGTAGCGCCCTGCCCCCAGGGCCGGTCCAAGCAAGAAGAAGAAGTAGTGTCATATCAAACCAAGGACAAAGAGAGATAATTTGCATATTCAGTAGCAGTGCATTGTGGGTAACCACAAATGTTCACTTATAGCTGCATTATTGCAGATTTGCTTCTGTTTTAAGAAGGCAAATTACACCAAGATTTGCTTTTTTTAGTAGGAGGGCTTTTTGGTCTCTTTTATCCTCCTATACATTCTTAGTAGTTTGGGTTACCCTGAGCTGCTTGGTTACTCTGTTGTACTGGTGCAAGCCCTATCTCACACAGCCTTATCAATACCTGCTTTGCACTGATGAGGACCAAAAGTCTGAAATAGGCTGTCACGTGTAGGTTTGATATGACTGTGTAAAATGTAAAGCTATATGCTTGCTATACACCAGCGGCTCTGGATGATTGCTTGGCTTACCAAGGGGGAAAAGGGGAATTAGTGGCAGTACATTGTGGGTAACCACACATGTTCACTTATAGCTGAATTATTGCAGATTTCCTTCTGTTTTAAAAAGGCAAATTACACCAATACAGTGTGCGGCATTGCAGGAAGTGACGACAGTGGAATGCACGATGGAACACGGAAGAGATGAGTCATCTCTTACTAATAGTGGCGGCTGCTACTGTGCTTAAGCAGGAGGGGGATTGCATATGGGGGACCCAGGTGAGGGGGGGGGGTCCAACCCCCCTCTCCGCCGCTGTGCCCAATACCCCCTCCTGCCCTCTACCCTCTTATGCGGCGTATGCTACGCCGCGGGTCGGCTAGTATATATATATATACTGTATATATATATATATATATATATATATATATATATATATATATATATATATATATATATATATATATATATATATATATATATACCGTATATACTCGAATACAAGTCGACCTCGTGTATAGGTCAACTCCAATATTCCACTGTAACGATCGGTGTCAGCAACCAGAGAGAGAATCTGATCCTTGGCGATCCGCAGTATCCCCAAGAATACAGATATACCCGATTATTGAGGATCTGCAGAATCGTCAATAATCAGATATGTCTAACCTCTAGACACCACAGAGAGTGTAAGTGTTTGGTGCAACAGTAACAACTCTGAGTAAAGACCACCAGAGGAGCTGGCGGCCTATACTCTGGAGGAATTCACCCCTGAGCGGTGGGTGATATTCCTGTAGCCTGTGGACCCCTGAGCGAGGGACCAAGGCTGGGATGCAGGAAGCCCTGCTGCTAATATGTAAGGTTTTGCCCTGAACTGGGCTAACGTAACACAGTAATAACACAACCTAGTCTGGGGTGTGAGGTCCGTATTCACAACACCCTGGAACTAGTCTGGAGCATAACATAAATGATAATACAATTCCCTAGTCTTGGGTGTGAGTTCCGTGATTCATCAACACCTTGGAACTAGTCTGGAGTATAACATAAATGATAATACAGTTCCCTAGTCTTGGATGTGAGGGCCTTGATCTCCACACCCTGGAACTATGCTAGAGAATACACAGAAGATACACAGTATTCCTAGTCTGGGGTGTGAGGGCCTTGATCTCAACACCCTGGAACTGGTCTAACAAATAATACAATACAATTAGTACTTTAAGCTATCAAGAATCTGACTCAGTGTGTATTCCCAGCTCCAGCCGGTTCTGGCACACTGTCGGATCTAGCTAAGGTCTGAGTGCCTTCACGCAAGTGTTAGCAATGGCAGACAACCAGCAACTGACAAGCAGCAGAATATATAGTTGCTGGACTCTGCCGCCCCGCCCGAGCCATTCAGCCAATCATGAGTCCTGCAGGAATCAGATGATCTTCCTGATCAGCTGACACTTCCCCTGCTGGTATAAAGGTCCTGAGGTCAGGCCCGCGCGCGCGTAGCTCTCCATCTGCCTATGTGCGCTAACAGACCCAGCCACACCAAGCGCATGCTGCTGCATGCAAACCGCCGCGTTGGACGCGGAAACAGCCGCTTTGCTGTCAGGACATGCGGCGGATTTTCCGCATTCCACCATACTACCAGACGCGTGTCCATGCATGCAAACCGCCGCTTTGGACGCGGAGTCAGCCGCCTCGCTCTTGGCATATGCGGCGGCTTTTCCGCGTTTTCTCACAGTACCCCCCCCCGAGGAGTGGACTCCGGACATCTCCTTCCTGGCTTTCCAGGATGTAAGTTAGAGAATTTTCTTTTTATCTCATACTCAGGCTGGCCATCAATCAACCCAGGGAGGGAGGGAGTGGAATCCACCTGCAGCGCTGACCCGGGCGGGGACACAGGAAATGATTTCTTGTCAGCCTGTTTTTTCGGTGGTAGAATGGTTTTGGGCCAAAAAACCCTGTCTAAAGTGTCTGCTTTGGGGCTTTTGCTATCAGATTTATTCATGAGAGGTAACCGTGAGGAACAGGAACCATTAGAAATAACTGTACACTGTCCTGCCTTTCCTGCGACCTGTATTCTGGTTTTATCCACCTCACCTTTCTTTAAACAGTGCTCATGACAATGGGCTGACCAGTTCAGTAACTGTCCTGAAGTCCAGTCAATCAGTGGAGAGTGAAGTTGTAACCAGGGCATACCGAGAACAACAGCAGAGCCTTTCATCGGCAGGACCAGGAACTGTAAACTCTCTTCATGCACTGCCCCTAAACAACATGACAGTAGGGGGGGGTTGGGAAAGAAACTGGGCACTGCGCAATGGAGAGTCGTCCACTGCAGTGACCGAAATCTGCCGGTCGGGTGCAGATAACGGTATCCCCAGACTTTTGGCAAAATCGTAATCGATGAGGTTCGCTGATGAACCCGAGTCCACCATGGCTTCTGCGGACTTGGTCCGACCTTCCCACGTAACCGAACAAGGAAGGATCAGCCGACCATCGTTCATGGATGAACCCTGCTCACCTATGATTTTGACTAATCCTAGGCGATAGCTTTTGTCTGGCCTAGTGGAACCATGTAAAGCGTTCTTCTTTGGGCTCCTGCGACTCTTTTCCCCCAGACTCAACCTTGTGTACCCAATTTGCATAGGTTCGCCTGGAGGTGAGGGAGACCGAGAAGAGTCGTGTAAGATAGACCTTCTGGCCACTCTACCACGAACATGTCTCTGGTGGCGCAAACGGCGATCTATCTGTATGGCCAAAGAGATTGCCTCATCCAATGATTCGGGCTCAGGATGGCCTATCATTACCTCATGAATAGTATCTGACAATCCGGCCAAAAAACAGTCTAGGAGGGCGAATGCGTCCCATCTAGCCGAGACTGCCCACCTCCTGAACTCCGCAGCATAATTTTCCACCGGACCTTTGCCCTGACGCAGAAGCTTGAGCATCCGTTCAGAAGTCGAGGCGATGTCTGGGTCATCGTAAATCATAGCCATAGCCTCAAAAAATTCATCGACCGAGGTCAGGGCCTGATGCCCAATAGGAAGACCATATGCCCAGGTATGGGAATCCCCTGACAACAGAGTCTTAATGAATGTAATTCTCTGTGCCTCGGTTCCAGACGAATTAGGCCTTAACTCAAAGTATGATAACACTCTATTTCTAAAGTTCCGAAAATCAGATCTGTCGCCAGAAAATTTTTCAGGTAAAGGCATACGTATGTCTGTGCTAAGAGTAGATCGCACTGATTGAAGTTCTGAAATAGCCCCAAATATCTGACATATCTGGGTCTGTTGGTTCAAAACTGCCGCGGAAAGTTGGTTTACCGCGGTGGTCAGGACTTCAACATGGCAATACAGTGCGTCCATTTGGGTTCGGTCTGCCATTCTGTAACGATCGGTGTCAGCAACCAGAGAGAGAATCTGATCCTTGGCGATCCGCAGTATCCCCAAGAATACAGATATACCCGATTATTGAGGATCTGCGGAATCGTCAATAATCAGATATGTCTAACCTCTAGACACCACAGAGAGTGTAAGTGTTTGGTGCAACAGTAACAACTCTGAGTAAAGACCACCAGAGGGGCTGGCGGCCTATACTCCGGAGGAATTCACCCCTAAGCGGTGGGTGATATTCCTGTAGCCTGTGGACCCCTGAGCGAGGGACCAAGGCTGGGATGCAGGAAGCCCTGCTGCTAATATGTAAGGTTTTGCCCTGAACTGGGCTAATGTAACACAGTAATAACACAACCTAGTCTGGGGTGTGAGGTCCGTATTCACAACACCCTGGAACTAGTCTGGAGCATAACATAAATGATAATACAATTCCCTAGTCTTGGGTGTGAGTTCCGTGATTCATCAACACCTTGGAACTAGTCTGGAGTATAACATAAATGATAATACAGTTCCCTAGTCTTGGATGTGAGGGCCTTGATCTCCACACCCTGGAACTATGCTAGAGAATACACAGAAGATACACAGTATTCCTAGTCTGGGGTGTGAGGGCCTTGATCTCAACACCCTGGAACTGGTCTAACAAATAATACAATACAATTAGTACTTTAAGCTATCAAGAATCTGACTCAGTGTGGATTCCCAGCTCCAGCCGGTTCTGGCACACTGTCGGATCTAGCTAAGGTCTGAGTGCCTTCACGCAAGTGTTAGCAATGGCAGACAACCAGCAACTGACAAGCAGCAGAAGATATAGTTGCTGGACTCTGCCGCCCCGCCCGAGCCAATCATGAGTCCTGCAGGAATCAGCTGATCTTCCTGATCAGCTGACACTTCCCCTGCTGGTATAAAGGTCCTGAGTTCAGGCCCGCGCGCACGTAGCTCTCCATCTGCCTATGTGCACTAACAGACCCAGCCACACCAAGCGCATGCTGCTGCATGCAAACCGCCGCGTTGGACGCGGAAACAGCCGCTTTGCTGTCAGGACATGCGGCGGCTTTTCCGCATGCCACCATACTACCAGATGCGTATCCATGCGTGCAAACCGCCGCTTCGGACGCAGAGTCAGCCGCCTCGCTCTTGGCATATGCGGCGGCTTTTCCACGTTTTCTCACATCCACCCTCTTAAGCTGGAATTTTTTTTTTATTGACTCAAGTATAAGTCTTCCCACCAAAGTAAACAGCTGCACTTGGGGCTCAGGAGGGGTTAATGACTGCACTGCATACATTATTGCAGCCATTAACCTCTCCTGTCCCTTAAGTGCAGCCAATACCTCCTCCAGTGCTGCAAATATGCACTTCCTGCAGCACATTTCCTTGTTAATTATTGTGGCCAGGATTTTCACACCTGTGTTTTCTTGGCATTTCCTTTCCTCAAAGTATCACTTACCACTGGGTACATTGCTGCAAATGTGAATGTCACTATTAGTACACACATTTCTCAGTGTGTGCTCATTGTTGCCCGTAACGTGAATAAGACCTAAATTTCTAGACTTATACTCGAGTATATACAGTATATATATATATATATATATATATATATATATATATATATATATATATATATATATATATTTCATAATGGTAACACATTTTTCTCTAGACATATCTATATTGGAAAACGAAACAGACAGTTTTACACACAACAGTGTATGAAAGAATGAATTTCCACCTGTTTAAAATGAATGTGAATCACTATGGGGCCTCTGTTGGACAGCATTTCGGTGAACATGGGCACAGCTTGAGACATTTGAAAGTTCTCATGCTAAAATTTAATTTCAAAATTGAATGAAAATGGAAAACATGTACTATACATTTATAGATACATTTAAAACCCTAAAACACGAATTAAACTCAAAAATATTGCTTATTTAATCATATATTTTACATATTTACTTTAAACTGCAGTAAAGTTAAAATTCATTTTTTTTAGTTGAGTACAGGTCAGGTGGGTTTTAATGGTTTATCTTTATATTAAAGGTAGTTCAAGTGCATAATGGTGCATTCCATCAAAGTCCCAGTTCAGCTTTTTATTTGAATTTTTTTTAAACTCATTTATGCTTAGAAAAAGGTTTCATAAGAATACTTTATACCTTTTGAAAAAAGAAAAGAAGAAAAATATTTGTTGAACCAAATGAAATATTTGTATCTCCTCCTCGGTGACTTAAAGAATACCTGAGACCACGTAATACAAAGAATCAATACTTTCCCGGGGCTTCCTCTAGCCCCATAAGCATGTGTGAGTCCCTCACTGTCCTCCCGCGGTCTGCCGTTCAGCCACAATCAGCCCCGGTAACTTGCTCAGTCACATCAGTCAGTGCCTTATGCGCATGCGTAGACCTCCTGCGCATTTACCTAAGGCACCGACTGATGCGACTGAGCAAGTTACTGGGGCTGATTGCGGCTGAACGGCAGACCGCGGAAGGATGGCGAGGGACTTACACGTGCTTATCGGGCTGGATGAAGCCCCGGGTAAGTATGGATTCTTTGTATTACGTGGTCTCTAGTTTACTTTAAGGTACGTACTCACCTCGCGATGCAGGGAGATGGATCCAGTGACGTCTCCCTGATGATGAGCGTCCCCTGATCCATCTTTCGTCTGGAAGGTGTGTGCGATGCCATGCGACAGCACATGAAGGGAGCAAATGAGACTTCAAGTGATTGTGGTACTTTGCGCAGGAGTTGTCGGGGTTCTTAAAGATCTGATTCACCATGACAGTCAATACCACCGCGCGTTGCTAAAAAAAGTTCACATGAACGCGTGCCCGTACCTATGTCGTGAGATCGCAAAAACGACCGCTCGTTACTTTCCAGTCAGGAGTTGGGTACGGGCCTTTATAGCTACCTGATGACTTCAGGTCAGTCTGAAACACTTCCCTGGCTGCTAGTAACAGTGACATGCAAAGAGATTTGGCTGTTGTGTATATGTTCTTGCTTACTGACTGACAGCCTATTATTGCTGTTAGTCTCTACTAGGAAGGCGAGGCTTTCGATTAACTAGAAGGAGAGAGACCATGGGGATCTATGATTTGGTGGAGGAGATATGTTCCTTTTCTTACTTTGCCAAATCACTTCACAAACATTTTATACATAATTAACTACTTTGGCCTCCTGGATGTAGTAGCTATGCCCAGGAGGCCATGTGCGCCTCCGCGCGCTCCCACGGCCGATCACGCGCATGCACGTGCGCTCCCGGCCACGATTCGTTAGCCTGGCAATCAGTGAATCAGGCTATGGTACCCAATCACTGATTGCTCTCCCCCGCTGAAAAAGCGACAGCTTCTCTCGGAAGCTGTGCCTTTTCTGGCTGTAACATCCCCCATACGTCGCTCTAAGCGTATGTTACGCTTAGAGTGACGTCATGTAAACAAACTCATGGCCGCCATCTTGTGGCCAAAAAGTAAAACTACAACTACAAGTGAAAAAAATAAAACTCAAGACACATTTACATTATAAAACTATGGCTTACATCTCACCCTCCCAAAAATACCCAAATAAAATGTTTAATACAAAACAAACAAAAAAACATTACAATAAAAAAAAACATGTAAATATTTACCTAAGGGTCTAAACTTTTTAAATATCAATGTAAAGATGAAATATTTCTAATTTTTTTTTTAATTTAAACTTGTAAATAGTAATAGATGCAAAACGGAAAAAATGCACCTTTATTTCCAAATAAAATATTGTCGCCATACATTGTGATAGGGACATAATTTTAACGGTGTAATAACCGGGACATATGGGCAAATACAATACATGAGTTTTAATTATGGAGGCATGTATTATTTCAAAACTATAATGGCTGAAAACTAAGAAATAATGATTTTTTTCCATTTTTTTCTTATTCTTCCTGTTAAAATGCATTTACAGTAAAGTGGCTCTTAGCAAAATGTACCCCCCAAAGAAAGCCTAATTGGTGGCAGAAGAAACAAGATATAGATCAGTTCATTGTGATAAGTAGTGATAAAGTTATAGGCTAATTAATGGAAGATGAAAATTGCTCGGATGCATAAAGTGAAAACGACTGAAGGCTGAAGTGGTTAATGTAAGATAATGCTCTTGTGAACAACATTATGCCTCAACATGAGTTTCAAAGTAAACATAATAACTGTAGCTGGGACCATTGGTATATCAAATAACATATGTCCAACGAACCAGAATCACTTATAATGCAGACCCCATATACTCATAAAAATCAATAAAGTTTATTGCAGTTGCAGAAATCAATGCAAACGTAAGATTACATTACATGTAGCATTTGTCAAAAACGAATAAGGTATATGAGTTTAATGTCAGGCTAATCATTTTCAATAGACAGGTAAAATGTTGATATATTGATTCATTCTTTTTAGATGAATATGTTAAAAGCAAATAAATAAATATGTCTTAAAAGCCTCCACAAGGGCAAGATGAGTGATCTGCACAACCACAGACAAGTTATAGCGTACAAAACAAATTAGGTGCACGTTTTGTGTCTTGTTTTCATTTAGTTGCTTGTTTAGATTATAGATCCATACAATGCTTTAGATTGTAAGCTCACAGGGGCAGGTCTCTCACCCGTTTGCGTCTTGGAATTAGTTATACATTTTATTAATCATGTTATTTTTGTCACTGTAATTACCAATTCTGTATTTTGTATTGTATATTGGTGTACACCACTGTCTTTATTGTTTTGTACCCCATGTTTGTTTCTTACTTTGTACAGCACCACGGACTTTGTTGGTGCTTTATAAAATAATAAAAAATAATAATAATAAAAATAGAATCTAATCAGTTTATTTGAATATAAAATAAAAAGGAAACTATAAAAAATTATCAACAAAAATGCTCACTCTTGCTTATCCCTTCATTAGAATGAGTTTGTCATAAGACACCAATAGTTATGGCTAGTCATCACTCTCAGTGGTAATAACAGCCAAAGACAGCCCCTCAGCTCAACAGTCTGCATTTTAATGTATAAAAATGTGCTCTTGCAGGCGTGGGACTGGGAACCATATTAGATGGTTGTTAATTCCCTAATTACTATATCTGAGAAAATGCTTCAATCTGGGTGTAGATCTGCCAGTTTAATTTAATTTCAGCTGGTCTAAATTGTATTCAAATCCTCAGCAGACTGCTGTTATAAAAATAATTTGCAGGAATGCTTTTCAGTGGACTGGCTTCCTAATGTTGTAAGGTACCCAGTAAATGTATGGTAAACTCATACCAGTCCAGCAGGACCTTTTTAGTGAAATTAAAGTAACTCAAAAGTTGCCTTGAAAAGCTCTGCAAACTACCTTTTTGACTTCTCTAAGGAGAGGGTATTTTCCTCTTAGCAAGACGTCACACACAAAAAATAGGGGAAAAATACTATGGGGGGGAAATTGACTAAGCATTTAGGACAGCAAAATATCAATGTCATGCAGACATTGCAAAAAGGATACAGACATCAATGACATGCAGACATAACCTCAAATAAAAAGCAGAGATCAATGACATGCAAATGTTATGTTACCAATGCCAAGCAGATAATAGCAATCACAGAAAATAATACCAGTGACAGTTAAATAGTTATAAGTAGATCTGAGTGGCAGACAGGTAGTGATAAATTGATTCTATTGACAGGCAGGTAGTGAAGAGTAAACTATAGTGGCAGTGTTTGGTACATTTCAGTGGCACATGGGGCAGTGAGTCGTACATTTTAGTGATAGGCAAGCAGTGCCGCTACTGATATAAACCAGTGTTGTGACTGACAGCATGCAGCAGTCTTAGGCCTGGATCTCATCTGTAGCCAGATCACATGCAGCCAGTAGAAGCTGACAGTCTAGTGTCTGCTCTGATGGTTCACTGTGGTCTGGCTGTAGCTCAGGGCAGATGTGTTACCCCATAGGCTATGGGGATTATCACAGACTGCACAGAAGTGTAGCCCACTTACTGCAATGGATCTCATGGATCCGTTTATAAAATAAGAGCTGTTTACTGTCAGTTTTATGATGAGTGGAGAACGGATAAAAAATGTCCATTCTCAGGTTAAGTGGGAACACAGCCTGAAAACCCTGCCCAATTCTCAACCTAGACTGAAAACCTGAAATCTACACACACTGTCCCCTCCTAGATGGCATACAGTAATTTGAATGAAGTTACTGTGATCATGGAAACAGACTGATCATTTTCCTAATTTTAGCACATGGGCTGCTTTATGACAATTGACATTTGCTGCACTAGATTAGGAGCCGGTCAAGGTACATAAATATGTATTTTCTTACTTGCCTGTAGTAAGGCTTTAAAGAACATATCCTTTCCTCAAATAATTTAATTTCATGCTCTTCCTCTGCAGCTACCACTAAGAATGAATTCTCATCATCATTCACTCAAGGAGGTCCTGAAATGTGGGCTCATGTAAACACCTCTTACCAGTATTGACTTCCTGCTGTCCAAAGGCTGCCATTTACTCTTGGCAACACCTCCTTCCCATAGAGAAGAAGGCAATAGAAGTAGAATGGCAGGTTCAGCCTGCTTTCACTCTCTCCAATAACTTTTCAGAAAAATAAGTAGTGGAACAGAATCATTTGAGCTGACAGAGTAACTTAATTCATATTCTGCAGGACCCTCTATTTTCCCATGCCAGGGCCATTCCTGCTCCCTTGTTCTGCCACCAGGCAAAAGGGTGAATATCATTGCAATGGATGCATGGTTATGTATGCTCTGCCTGTGTAAATATAGCATATTCCCAGTGAGGTTTAATGAAAGAAAATAAATCCTGATTTTTTTGGAGACATTTAAATGGCCATAGAGTTAACATAACTATGTAAAATAAATAAAAAAATGCCATTGCTTTAATGAATGACTTAATTCCAACACACTGCTTGTCTCTCTGTTCTGTGTAATTCAAAGTGAACAGTTTTATCATTGTTTCAGCTGTTACATTGGCAGGGAGAACATTGTTTTGCCAAGTAGCGACAGGTCTTTTATTCCATTGTAAAGTAACATTTGTGATCTTAAAACGGAGTTTGGAATGACAATGGATTGTCTTAAAATTCTAAAAACCGTTTTCCTCTCACCTTATTAAGCACGCCTTATTGTAGATGGAATAAGATATTTTTTATATTTGTATGAAAGACTCGGTTTTAACAAATCTCTTCTAAAACATCAGCATTATTGCAATGATTAATTGCCAATTATTTTGTGTTGCAGTTATTCACAGTGCTGCTAATTTTGCCCGTAGAAAACAGCATAATCAAAAAAATGCCATCCTTTGAATGTTTCATAAGTGATGCACTGATATTTAAACTGAATATGCTTTGTGCATTTGTAGAAAGAATGTTGGTATAAAACATAAGGACACTGGAATATTTTAAAGAGAAACTCCAACCAAGAATTGAACTTTATCCCAATCAGTAGCTGATACCCCCTTTTACATGAGAAATATATTGCTTTCACAAACAGACCATCAGGGGGCGCTGTATGACTGATTTTGTGCTGAAACCCCTCCCACAAGAAGCTCTGGGACCGCGGTACTTTTGGTAGTTTGTTACAATGTAACAAGGCTCACAGACAGGAATTAGCTGTTTACAGCTGTCTCTAACAGCCAAAACAGCTAGCAGCAGCTACATAACCTGCCCACAGTTAAAAATGTCCCCATGTAATAAATGTCAGAATGTAAATCGGGGAGAGGAAAGATTTTACAATGAGCAAACACTGACTAAATCATTTATACATAATTATTGTAAAAATGAAGCACTTTTTTTATTACATTATTTTCACTGGAGTTCCTCTTTAAAGTCATATTGTTTGTCTATTTAAAAACTCCTTAGCGCTAGATATCAGTGAATCTCTCCAGGTGATTGAATCTGCAGTCACCCAGAGCTCCAACAGCATGAATGTGGGGACCACCTCCAAAAACAAACAAACCAATGTCAGATGGCTTATAACCGATAAAAACAATTTTATTTACAGCATAAAGCATATATGAACTTTGAGTGTGATACTCACATTGTAGTCCCTTACAACAGGGACCCTTAACATAAACAAGCTTTGTATGTACAGATATCAGTACATTCAAATCAACATCATCAGAATAAGGGCCCAGTCTCCAATTTCCAACCGGTTTCAGCGGTACACTGATGAAACCGGTTGGAAATTGGAGACTGGGCACTTATTCTGATGATGTCGATTTAAATGAACTGATATCTGTACATATAATGCTTGTTTATGTGTTGGGTCCCTCTTGTAAGGGCATATAATGTGAGTATTGTACTCTTAAGTTCATATATGCTTTGTGCTGTAAATAAAATTGTTTTTATTGGTTACAAACCATCTGACGTTGGTTTGTTTGTTTTCGGTGGTGGTTCCCACATTCATGCTGTTAGAGCACTGGGTGACTGCAAATTCAACCACCTGGAGAGATTCACTGATATCTAGCACTAAAGAGTTTTTGAAATTGTGTGACACCAGAGTGGAGTTGGTTACCTTGGCAGCAGAGATACTTGTGATTCCATTGGGCTGAGGATAGTGTTTCTATTACATTTCTACTACCTCCGTATTGTTTGTCTGCTACATCATTATGAGTCTAACTTACTAAGTGACTTTCAAAGCTCTCCAAGCATCTTCTGTGGGGGTAATCCAGTCCAGCAAACCTGAACTGGATTAATTTTATTGTTGTCTATTTATTGGCTAGGATTGCCACCCTTAAGGTGGTCATCATACACTGGATTATGTTGCGTCTTCGTCACAGGGTGGGCCAAATGATGGCTCCCCTGCTGCTGCTAAACTCCAGGTTGGAATTAAATACTATTCCCCTTTCAAGTTGCTGCAACTAGGAGGGAGATGTAATTTGGGGTATGTCAGCCGCCAGAGCCCCGAATTACCACTACGCGGAGCGCGCATCATAGCATTGCTTTTATGACAGCGCTCAACTTCGGCTCTCAGTGCCGCACGCCAAAATAACCTGCTTGGATACACTGGTTGATGTGGTCATGATGTGGTGTTGATGTAGAGTCATCCCTCTCATATCATTAACCGATCAGAAAGGGATCTATCTGACTGTATTCCTTTCACACATGAAATTGATTGAATATCTGTGTGCACTGCCTGCTAAGTCTAGCCATCTATGCCCCCTCCTGCTGGGCCATACAGAGTTTACACTCACCAATCCACTGGCATGCATCTTCTCTCCATTGTTGGAGCCTCTAGTATTTGGCCACTAGTATTAGTCACATGACTGGGAATGGTTGAAAATGCCGATTTCCGATTCTGCGGAAATTCAGATTTCTGCCAATGCCAATTACCAACTCTTTGGATTTCTCATTTCTGTTTTCTGATTTGCGATTTCTGAGTAGTTTTTTTGGGGGGAAATTTTTTGCATTCTCTGATTGGCCAAATACTTCCAAGTTGACTCTATAATTGGGATAAAATTACTGAAATGAGGTAATGTGGTATATCTGCAGAAATCCAATTTCTGTTTTCCAATTTCCAATCAGAAATGCCGGTTTTCAATTGGAAATGTGGACATTTAATTTCCACGGAATCCGAATGATCATCCCTACATTTGACACAGGCACCCCAGGAAAGCAGAGAAAGAGAGGAGCACCTGGTGGGGGAGAGAAGACATGGGAGAAAGCACTGGTGGACAGGTGAGAGTACCTCCACTGCTGCATACGTTGTGTCAAAATTGAACACCACTAGCAATGCTTTCCTGACCTGCTGCTAATTGAGCAACATCTTCCATCCGGTGTGATCAATTGAACCAATTGATTTCAATCAAATGATTAAATCAGTCAGATATCACTGAAAAATATGACTAGTATATGGCCACCTTTACCTTGTCAGGTCATTGACCTGGTTTCTGTTGAGAGGAATGTGAATTAGTGATTGTGTGTGGTTTTTAATCAACCCAAAAAAGCTTGTGTTTATTAACCCTCCTGGCGGTATGAAAAATCCGCCAGGAGGCAGCGCGGCAGTTTTTTTTTTTTTTAAAATCATGTAGCAAGCCCAGGGCTCGCTACATGATAGCCGCTGCTCAGCGGCATCCCCCCGCCCGCTTCGATCGCCTTCGGCGATCTCCGATCAGGAAATCCCGTTCAAAGAACAGGATTTCCTGGAGGGCTTCCCCCGTCGCTATGGCGACAGGGCGGGATGACGTCACCGACGTCAGCGACGTCGTGACGTCATTGGGAGTCCCGATCCACCCCTCGGCGCTGCCTGGCACTGATTGGCCAGGCAGCGCACGGGGTCTGGGGGGGGGGACGCGCGCCGCAACGGATAGCGGCGATCGGGCGCGGGGCGGCGGCGATCGGTGTGCTGGCGCAGCTAGCAAAGTGCTAGCTGCGTCCAGCAAAAAAAAAAAATTAAGAAAATCGGCCGAGCAGGGCCGGAGAAAACCTCCTGCGCGGCTTACTCCGAACGCGCCAGGAAGGTTAAAAAGAAAATAAAACTGTAACGGTGGGCACACACACTGCAGTCACACAGTAGAGCTGATATTTCCTAATTACAACTAATGAGAAAATGTACTGAATTTGGTCTTGATCATTGTTTGTAAAAATTCAGTTAATGTTCAGGTCATCAATGGCACTTGCAGTTGCCAAATAGCCAAAAATGATCCACAAAAGTGGTTGTTTACATTTACCTTTTTTGCCTCTAGCCAGGGGCATTGCTAGGATGCTAAGAGATCCGGGGCGCTCCACCTGAAAATGGGTGTGGCCATGCATTGGAATTTGGGTGTGGCCATGGATGGGGCCACATTTTCATGAACTTAACAGCAGTCTAAGTAGGCTTGCCGAGCAAAATGTTGGATGAAGCTTCCCTCTCCATTTAAAAAAAAAATGCAGCATATCACATAAACAGACAGTGTCACTTAAACTTAACTAGGCAGAGTTACCTGGCTTCTGTGCTGGCTTTCTGTTGGGCAAGCTGCCCTGTGGCCAGTCCCCCATAGCATTCCTTGACCTTCTATTGGATGGATTGGAGCATTGGAGGGGGTCCCATGCTCCCACGGGCTTCACATTGAGGCACCACAACTTCTAGCATGCCCCTATAGAAGAACCACAGCTCCCTGCATGCCCCCATAAAGGCACTACAGCACCTAGCATAGCATAACAACACCCAATATGCCCACACAAAGGCAAAATAGCAACCAGCATCCCCCCCCTTGCTGTGTGCTGTGGTGGCATGCTGGGTTCTATGATGCTTCTATGGGGCACTCTGGGTGCTGTAAAGCCATGCTGGGTGCTGTGGTGCCTCTGTGGGGCATGCTGGGTATTGTGTGGTGCCATGCTGGGTGCTGTGGTGCCTCTACTCTGCCTGGCGGACATCCAGGGCACGCCAGAATAGATCCGGGGCATGTGCCACTGATCTTTGGGGCTAGCGACGCCCCTGCCTCTAGCCTTTACTCACTTGCCAGGAAGCAAAATAGAATGCAAGTGTTCCCATCACAACTCTTAGAAATCAATGCTACTTTGGAAAAGTAGCAATATTATAAAGGCATTTTTAAGCTTTACATAACATTAGCAGAGGAATATGACAGATTTCCTCTTGATGCATCAGTATCCTTTTTACTGTAGAAAACCTGTGCTGCATGACAGTGCAACATCCTGTAAGATTATTCCCAGATACATGGCAGCATTGATTAGCCAGCCTGCTGATGAATAAGGTTTTTCCAGCACTCACCAATATAAATAGACATTAGCTGATAAAGATCCAAGATTCCAAAATGTGCATGTGGATGATGGTTAGCACTATATTACCTTATTGATGGGCACTTTCATGCAGCATGCATCATTTTGGGGTACTTCTATGGCCATAAATTAAAAAAAAAAGTTTTAGTTTTTTTTTTTTTTTTTTTAATTGTTACTTTTTCTTTAAAGGAACATTGGGCCAGATGTAGTAAACTATGTAAAGCTGCTGTGAGTTCCCTGTGCATGGCAACTTTGCGCAGTTTACTGCTACTACCACTGCCTTTTAACCCATTAGTGCTACAGGTATTACCATTGCAACTTGCAAATTGATATGGTAGCACACGTGTAACGCGTGTTACCATACCAATGTAGCACCCATGGCACTAATGGATTAAGGGGCAATTCTCTACCGATGGTAGTAATGTTAAATTGCCATGCAATCCAGCGTAACACTTGTAACAGACTGTGTAATGCATGTTACCATAGTAATGCTCAGGTGACTATGGTAATGCTTGTGGCACTAACCGGTTAACCTCCTTGGCGGTATGCCCGACACCGTGTCGGGCATACCGCTCTGTGGCCCCAGGAGTCCCCCTTAATGAAACAAATGTGGCAAATAGCTGTAAATACTTAAGCTAGCACTAGGCTAGCTATTAAGAGCCTCCGGCACCCCTGGATCCCCGGCGATCCCCGACGATCACACCTTTTATATGTTACCCCCCCCTGGATCCAGTGATCGCGTAGTCTCCCGGAGCAGCTCCGGTCTCTCTATGGGGAGGATCGGGTTTGTGCATGACATCATGTGTGATCCCCCCCATAGTGAAGACCGGAGCTGTCCCGGGAGCCTTCGCCGATTGCTGGATCCAGGCTGGGTAATGTATAAATGGGGGAGCGGCGGTGATCAAAGGGTGCCGGGGAGTTCTTATAGGATTTATAGCTATTTGCCACAAAAATGTAAAAATTGGGCAAAAATTAACAACACCTCATGAGCGGCGTAACGCTCAGGAGGTTAATGAGTGGTGCTCCACCAATGGTGGTAACAGTAACATTTCTGTGCACTCCCTACTAATGGCTACTGTATACAGTTTGATGCATCTGCCCTTTGATTCTGAAAACTTGGAAACCAGAAGATGGCAACTGTGATTGTGATTGTGCTGGCTTCTGCTTTTAGGTAATTTAGAAGGCCAGAAGTAAAGCTTTTCAAAGTTCGATCTTGAGGAATATTGGCCTGTCTTCTCTTACCAAAATATTTTGCAGAATTACCACATATTTCACTTTAAAATCTGCCTTTCACATTTTCACAAATGCACTGAGAGATCTATATATATATATATATATATATACAGTATATACAGTATATATATATATATATATATATAGATAGATAGATAGATAGATAGATAGATAGATAGATAGATATACAGTATTCCCAGCTTATATTTTTATCAGTTCCGATTGGTTATCAGTAAGAGCTACACTACAGATTGGCTGCCGTCTGGCTGCACAGAAAGTGTCATTTAGAGCCCTACATTTAACCCTTACAGGGGAAAAAGTAACACAGTAGGATTGGGAATGTATGTACATTTATCTCATCATGTCACATGTCACTTCAGCTATTCTGTATGGCTCACCAAAATTGAATTTTCTTCTTAACATAAATTAGGCATTGCAGAATCAAGTACAACACATTTGGTATAGTTTCTATGTGATGCTTATCTGGCATGTTATCTTACCGCTTGGGTGATAAACTACATAATAAAGATTGTATTCTATACATTTCATATAGTGCACATGATACATAAATCATTTGCCCTTTGAACCTAAGTGTGCATGTAAATAAAAACAATGAAGATGATGGACTTTCTTTCCAGGAACGGAAGTCTTACTAGATTTCATATAACTGATGAAATGGAAATCTGTAGTTTAATGACAGAAAAAGAGCCTGCAGGGCAAACTGATACAAATTACACTTATCATCAGTATTCGTTAACTTACCGTATTTTTCGGAATATAAGACGCACTTTTTCTCCCCCAAAACTGGGGGAGAAAAGTCAGTGCGTCTTATATATTCCGAATATACAAATATAAGATCAAAATCGCAGCTTACTGTGGCTTGTCGCTGCATTTCATACCATCTCCCATGTGCTTTGCCGGTACTCTTGTCTGCCACGTGCTCTGGCCGGCTTCGTTGTATGTCCCCCCATTCTTCGGCAGGCTTTGCTAGGCGCAGTGTCCCCCACATGTTGCTGGCTTTGCTGGGCTCCTTGCCTGGCTCTGCTATAGGAAACAAGTGTCCCCGCTAAACTTGAAAGACCGCCACGCTGATTAATGACAACTTCCGTCCTCCTTTGCCGACTGTAGTCACGGGTTGCCATGGTGACGCAAAGCGGCAGTGACGCGATGTGATTAGCAGAGCCGGCACCTCCTCCCCTCGCCGCTATCATTCAAGAGGGAAGGAGGCACCAGCTCTGCTAATCACATCGCGACACCGCCGCTTTGCATCACCATGGCAACCCGTGACTACAGTCGGCAAAGGAGGATGGGAGATGCCATTAATCAGCGTGGCGGTCTTTCAAGTTTAGCGGGGACAATTGTTTACTACAGCAGAGCCAGACAAGGAGCCCAGCAAAGCCAGCAACATGTGGGGGACACTGCGCCTAGCAAAGCCTGCCGCAGCCGACCGAAGCATGGGGGGACATACAACGAAGCCGGCCAGAGCACGTGGCGGACAAGAGTACCGGCAAAGCACATGGGAGATGATATGCAATGCAGCGTCAAGCCACAGTAAGCTGCGATTTTGATCTTATTTCCAATGTTGTTTTGCGCAGGTGTTTCTAATGTGGTGGGGCAATGTTTTTATACAGCAGAGCTGGGGTTCACCTTGGCAACCCTTTGAAGCAGCACTGTCCAATGTTTTCATATAGCATATAGAGTCTATATACAGGGATCTCTTTTGAAATGCCACCCCCAATCCTCCTATAGGCTGAGAAGGCTCCCCAGGGAGAAGATACTCCTTCACCCCCAAATCACACTAAGACTAGCAGCAGCATCTAGTGAGTGAGAGGTGAAAATATACTCTATGCAGCTGTTTAGTGCTTTCATGTAACCCCACAGCAGATACAGTACATTGGTATCTAGACTGAATACACAAAATGAGGTACATGACAGCACCTGATGAAATATTTTAGGACTTTTTGGTTCAGAATATTTTTTTTTTCTTTATTTTCCTTCTCTAAAACTAGGTACGTCTTATAATCCAGTGTGTCTTATATATCCGAAAAATACGGTAGCTTTTTTTTTTTTTTTTTTTATAAAAGCTAAGAATAACAAGTTTTTCCATTTGTAGGATCTATTGCAGCATTATGATCAGATTCAGCATTTCATGAATTGTAAACAATAAGTGTAATATACTCTTGAAGTGCGTCTTCAGGCAACAAAGTAAAACCTTGAGCAAGCATGGGCTTGGCAAGCCTGTGCTTAGTGTTCAGTTATATTGTGTCATGCACCTCTGTCTAACTACATAGTCAGGAATGTGACAATCATATTTCCTTTATAAGCTTTGCAATGTCCTGTGCTATACGCCTGTTCAATGGACCAAGAATCAGTAACATAAAGATAGCAATTCACTGTCCAGTGAAAGAAGTAAGTGGCGTAGGATGCTGCAGAGCTATAAAAGAAAGCAATGATGCCCTCTGCTTGACTATTAGGTGTAGCAGATGTGTGTTTTGAGGTGTAAATGCAATCATAGAAGCACTTGTGGCTGTTATGTGGCCCAGAGCACAGAAGATTTTATATTTTGGTGGTCTAATCATTTCTCCAAGCATTATTAGCATTTGACAAATACTTTTGAGCAAAATGTACATACATAATTCAGAAGCCTTTATTAACATGGCCATAAACATTATTGTTTTTTGGAAATGTTAACTTTTGTTTTAGAAAACAAGAAAAGACATAGAACATTTATATTGCACGTTTCTGCTGGCGGACTCAAAGAGCCAAAGCTGTAGCCACTTAAAGGACAACCGAGGTGACATGTGACATGATGAGATAGACACTTGTATGCACAGTGTCAAACACACAAATAACGAGGCTGAGTTCCTTTTTTTATTTCTCTGCCTGAAAGAGATAAACATCAGGTATGTACGTAACAGTTTCTTTCCGGGTCGGACTGGGTCAGACTATAGCATAACCCTCACTGATAAGAAATTACAGCTATAAAACACTTTCCTGTTAGTAAATGGCTTCTGAGAGCAAGAAAGAGATAAAAAGGACAATATTTCATAGATTTGAGCTCTAGTATACGTAAATGAAGGTATCATAGAGCGGAGACAATGAAACAGTAAAAACTGAAAACTAGATGTAAATATAAAATAAAACTGTGGGATGTCTAAAAAAAAAGTGATTTTGTTAGGAGAGGGAGAATAGATACAATTGTTTTTCTCATCAGTTTATTTTCACCTTGGATGCCCTTTAAAGCAGCAGAGACAGCCATACTATCCCAGGAAAAAAAACATATATAAGCAGATTTGTGTTCCACGTGCGTAACAATTGTATTGAACTGTCCATGTTTTGATTGTGAATTTTCTATATTAAATACAGAGAAAACTGTTCCAGGCGTTCAGACATCCTCTGACTGAAGCCAATCCTGATGTAATTTCCTCCCTTACTATTTTTTCTGCTAGAAACTGCACTGTCCCCCCTCCCCCGTGATGTTCAGCCTAGGCTGGGATGTCACAAAACCATGTACATAGCAGAGTGCAGAGAGTTTTTTTGTGCAGTGTGCAAATTCAGGGGGGGGGGGTGTTAAATACTATCCCCCCTCAGAGTCGTAGCAACTCGGAGGGAGAGTTAATAAAGGGTCTGGCAATTGCTGGACCCCTGAATTACCCATGTGCGGGACGCAGACTATAGCATCACTGCTATAGCTGCACCAAGCATCGGGGCTACACGGTATGTGCCAAGAAGCCATGCTTCTACAAAACCTTTTGCTCCCAGTGCACTCTGGGAGACCAGGTGTTGTTTTTGCTCACTTCACAACAAACAAATGTTCCACAGTTATGCACCGAGCCAGCAGTAATGATGTCACCACCTGTGAGTAAAAAATATTATACATTAACACTGTACAAAATAAAAAGTTTTATTCTTTAAACTTTATTGCATAAAGTTCCTCTTGAAGGGTATACGATAGCTAAGTGTTTGGCTATGATATTACTGCTGATACACATCTACCCCTCCAGATTTATTTGTCTCATGCTGGAAGGGAATCTGTAAAAAGGTTAAACAAGTAAGATTCTTGAACTTAAACAGAAATTAAGTCCAGGAACAGTTAGGTGAAATGTGGCTTTTGAGGCAGCCTTACAGAAGCAGGGGGTTTTGGCGCACATCGCTGTACTGTTGTGCAATGTTGTGCTGCACGGGGCACATTATTGTAATTCGGGGCTTCGACAATCGCTGGACCCTGATCTACATCTCCCTCTGAGTTGTGACAACTCGGAGGGGGAATAATATTTAACGCCGTAGGGGAGTTTAGATGCAGCAGAGAGAGACGTCCTTCGGCTCGCCCTGCAGCCAACTCACTGACGTCGTTCTAGTATGTATGCAGCCTTACTACCTAGTCAGTGTCGTGTACATTATAAAATTGATCCCTGTTGAGTGACCTAGGGTCCCATAATCAGAAAACTGAAATTACTGGAAAGAAGTCCAGCATGGTGAATGCAGCTAGGGTGGAAGAATTAACATTTCTAATTTCAAGTAGCCATTCCTGAATAAATTGCAAAGGCTAAGCCTGGCAGTTACAGTTCACAAAACCTACTTGAATTCATGGACTTTGTGGCTCATTCAGTGACAGGCAAATCTGCTTCACAGAATCAAGCCCACTGAAAATAAACATGACGTTCCCCTACAAACACCCAAACACCACCAAAAAAATCTGCATTACTAAATGTACTAGATTCACTTGAGTCAATTATTTCCTTGCTTACTTTAGATAGTTTAGGAATTTTGCTAATACCTGTGCACACTTTCAATTATGATTGACCAACCACTGAACAATGTTACTATATGCACGTAGCATGAGGGCCAGCAGATGTTGAATACTATGGACAGATTTTGTAGGTGAGCATTCATACTACATGGAAGTGGTAAAATTTGCCAACAATTGACCAATCAAAATTGGATGAGTTTACCAGTCTAAAGCCAGGTACACACTTTAAATTATGATTGGCCAATCACTAACCAATTTTACCACCTCAATATAGAATAAGGGTCAAAAGATATTACATGCTATGAGCAGATTGTGTTGGTAGCGGAGCTTTCATTGGGGCAAAGTTTTCCCCCTCCCTCGCAAACCTGTATATGGGTTGGTGGGAGGAGCTCCATATCTTTGGAGATGATAATCCCTTTACCTTCCATATCGTATGGTATGGCAGGTTTATTGATGATTTGCCTTTGGTGGGGGGGTTCTCCTGCTCTCCTGGGGGAGTTCCTCCAGTATGTGAATAGCAACAATCTAAACCTAAAATTTACCATGACCTCTGATCCAGTAAGTGTTAATTACTTGGACCTGACTTTGACTGGGGATTCTGTATCCCACACAGTTTCTACGTGAACGTGTCGCAAACCTACATCAGGTAATTCCATTTTGCTCGCCAATTCATGTCATTCCAGACACACAATTAATGCCATACCTACAGGAGAGTTCACCAGGGCAGCACGAAATTGCTCAAATCGAGAGGAACTTGATCAAGAATGCACCCTAGTAGAAGATAGACTATTACTAACATTGTTAAAAAGTATATTCCAGTGCTGCACTCGGACCCGAAACTAAAAACCATCCTAGATAGAGGGTGCCGTTTCTTCAGCTAGAAGAACCCAAACTCTGGGATCTCTTCTTTCCCCAGTCTTTTCCAGTCCCCCTCTATGATTTGCACACCCACATGGCTTGCCACTGTGGGTTCATACCCTTGTGGCTTTACTACTTGTAATTATTGTCACTGTTGCAATCGAGGAACTTCAGTCTTTTCTTTCGCGCATCAACAAAATTTTCCTTTTAAACAATATGTGAATTGTAACACAAAATACGCAGTATATGTGATCTTGTGTATACTTTGCTGCATCCAATATGTTGGATGCACCACTCGTAATTTGAAAGCACGTGTAGCAGAACACTATAGTGGCACAAATTGGAAGACTTTTCGAAAATCAGCAGTGTCAAAACATTTTGAGATTGCTAATCGAGGCAATTTGTCCTCCTTTCATTTTCAGAGGGTAGAACGAGTACTCTGTCCAACTAGAGGGGGAGATGTTCAGAGGTTGTTATGAAAACGTGAAGCCTTTTGGATTCACAGGATGGGTACCCGCACACCACAGGGTTTGAACAAATGCCGGGATCTGAGTCTTGTGTATTCATATTGATATTTTTAATCAGACATAGTCCCCCATTTTTGCGCACTTGTAAAACTTGTTCATTCCAAGTAAGATGTTTTTGTATTTCAGTGGTAACTTCCCCTTTTTTACATCATTTTAATTAAATGTTTATTGTTAATATTCGATTTTTGTATGTTTGTATTAAAGATGTACTGCTCCTTTAAGGAGTCAGCTGTACTGGGTGTGGGGTGGAGCTTTTTCTCCCCTCCTGCCAATATATAAGCTCAGTCTTTAGTAGGTATACTTCAAGCTATGACTAAGGGCATATTGCAGGCCCGATATGCGTCAGCTTTTTCTGTGATTTTATTGCACTGTTATGTGGAATTTTTTCAATAAATTTATCAGCCTTATTTCAACTATCCGGTCTGAATTGCGGATCCTGTTGTGCATCAAGATTGGCTTGGCTTCCTAGGTCCTGCACCGACTGGAGTGAGTGGTGGGGGGTAGAGCGTACTAGAACTCTCTCTATTGCTTGTGCTGGTAAATAAAATTGGAGGTAATAAAATTGGTCAGGAATTTGTCAATCATAATTGAAAGTGTGTAGCAGGCTTTAGTCCAATCAGTAGTTTTTTTAGAATGGAAAAAAAGCCTGGTAAAACACTTTCAATTATGATTGTCTAAACACTGACCAAGTTTACCACCTCTGTGTAGAATAGAGGCCAAAAGATATTGGATACTATGAGCAGAGTGTGTAGGTTAACCCTCATACAGCATGGAGGTGGTAAATAGGCCAGTGATTGGCCAATAATAATTGAAAGTATGTACCTGGCTTTAGTTCTAAAACAGCTCTGGATTAGCACTTTAAAATACAAAAGAAACCTGGAGACAAAATGGAGGGTTTATTTAATATTGCTAACCTAGTTGAAGATCAACTTGAGAGTCAAAGCTGACAAACTTGCTGCTTTGTCTACATGAAGGCTCATTACTGATATCTGGCAGATAAAGAGACAAGCTTGACACATAAATAAATATTATGTTGCTTGAAAATATAGGACTCTGGCAGCTAAAATCAGGATACTATGAAGGCTGACTAAAAAGTAATAAGCTTTATTATTTGGAAGCAGATGAATCCAAAAGCTCTAAACATTTTTTTTTCTCAAAGTAACACCCTTAACATCGAATACATTTTTTACAACGTTTAGAAAAGAATTTAGTAACAGACTGTTTTGGCCCATTGCATTTGTGTTTTTCATATTATTAGTGGACAATTTCTTTCCACAAACTGTGTTTTTTGGAATATAAGACTGCTGGGGGGAAGTGGGTGTGCCTTATATTCTGTATATACAGAATAAAGTGACGCAGAGTGCACAGGGAGCACTTACTGCATCCAGCATTGGACTTCTCACCCCCTTGCCCTGGTCCTCTTCACTGTGGCCGCCTGCCTCTCTTCAGCTCCTCCATTCTCCTTCATCCATGCTTCCGTACTTTTCCTTTAGTGGTCTGTTACAGTAACCCTAGCAGTGCAGGGGTCATGCATGACGTGTGGTGCACGTGAACCTCTGGGTTACTGTAACAGACCACTAATGTGAATAGTGGCAGGTGGCCACAATGAGCACCACTAATTTTCTTTGCTACGCTATAGTGGAATTTTACCACCACTATTTTCTGGTTGCCCCCTTTACATAGGTGCCTATGGTGCAACCAAATTTTCCAGGCGCTGCTTGTGCCCAAATTGTCTACTTTGATCTGAAGGGTGTCCCAGTGCATTCCCAGAAAGTTCAGTTATTGCAACTCCAGGGTCCTTGTGATCTTCTCTCCACTGACAGTCACTTAAATTGGGATTATACTCCCAAAACTAAAATTTCAGTAACTACTCTAAGTTGCATAAAAGAACATTTGCAAACATTCTGAAGCACTCACTGTGTATTGTCAATGCAGAGAGCCATACAGGCTTGCTTATCTCTGGCTCATTAGCCAATTTAATAATTGCCAGCAAGAATCTCTCTCTGCCTGTGTCTTCACTCTTCCCGCTCCTTTTCTACTGAAGTTATTCATCTCTTGCCAGGGTGATTTGTCTACTTAGTAGAGGGAGTGATAAAAATCAAGATACAGGCATAGAGTGTCTCCTGGCTGGCAATGATTACATGTGCCAATTAAACAGAGATATGCATGCCTGTACTGCTCTCTGCAGTGAAAGTAAACATTTTTAAATACAGAGAATGCTTGGTAATGCTTTCAAATATTTTTTTTATGTAACTAAGAGTTGTTACTTACATTTTAACTTTGGGAGTTTGATCCCACTTTAAAGAGAACCCGAGGTTGGTTAGAAGAATGTGATCTGCATACAGAGGCTGGATCTGCCTATACAGCCCAGCCTCTGTTGGCCTCCCAAACTGTGATTTATGAGGGATTGCAGAGTGCAGGGGGACCGTAGGGGGTAAGGTCCCCCTGCACTCTGCAATCCCTTATAAATCACGGCCTCCCTGTCGACTCACAGCGTGTCGCACAGCGTGTGTTTTTCTCTATAGTGTCAGTCTGCTGCTCTCCCCACCTCCTGCAGAACTCTGGTCCCCGCCTGCCTCCCTTCCCTCCCCACTGATTAGAGGGAAGGGAGGGGGCAGGGACCGGAGCTCTGCAGGAGGCGGGGGAGTAGCTGAGACTGACACTACAGCTGTAAACACAGCCAGCACAGCGCGGCTGTGATTTATGTCTGATTGCAGAGTGCAGAGGGACCTTAGGGGGGTTTGGGAGACCAACAGAGGCTGGTCTGTATAGGCAGATCCAGCCTCAGTATGCAGATAACATTCTTCAAACCCACCTCGGGCTCTCTTTAAACCCACTACCCATGGGTTTCATCAGGGTGTGGCCAGGGCTACTGGTTAAAAATATGTATGCCTGCGAGGGCTCCATCCCTCAGCAGCAAGGGATCCTTTTCTGTTATATCAGATAGCTTATTTAGTATTCCATCAGTCACTTCATTTAAGCAGTTACAATATAAATTAGGTAGATAATGTTATTAATATTAATAAGGTAATCACCAGGAGCCTCTTTATCTTGTGAGTAGACTTTTGAAATCAGTTTAACTAATAGCCATTTATAAGTTTTACAAGAATTGTCTGTATTCCTAATATCTAGTTACTCCAATGCCTTCAGTGGCATAATGTGAGTGTTTCAGTGAAGCTTGTGTTCTCTGTCATCTTTGACAGGCAGACATAAGCTAATTACAGAAGATAGGGTTCCAGAAATCTACATACACATCTCAGTGCCTTCCAATTGTCTAAAGATGACTCAAAGTGTATTTGTCACAAAATCACCAGAGCAAAACTAACTGTTCGTGAAAGAAGAAAAACGACCACAGTTACTTTGCATCCAGTCTCCACAAAGATGCTCAATCTACAGCCTGAGATCTGGCTGCAAATTAGCCATGGCAAATTAGATCTGCTTTACAACATTTCAAAACCATTGGGGGAGACATCTGTTTATGATTTTTGGGGGACTTTAAACAGTACCTCCTGTAACGTGCCCTCCCCCGGCAATGCAGTCAGGCCCATGTTTACTAAGTCTTCTGAAGTTCTCCAGAAACCTCCACCTGCATCACTTGCCTCCAGCTCAGCAGCCCCAAAGTAGTCTGTGGCTGCTGAGCTTGGGGCAGGTTGTGGCAACGAAGGCGAATGTGGCCAGAGCCTTGGCAGAAATTGAAAATAAACTGCACTACTGCATTTCCAAGAGGGGCGGAATTAATTTTGTCCGACCATGTAAATAACTAAAACCTTAGACCCCCCTCCCCCCCAATACTGGAATGACAGGCTCTGTCTTTTATACAGGAGGCACTCAATAAGCTCTAGTGCTGGAGCCTGGTAATGAAGCCACTTAGGAGACAGAGCTGGCTTTCCTTTACTGACAATACATTAAAGTGCAATACAGAACAAGTACTGATAGGGGCATTGGACAACTTAATAAATAACCTTGGGATGTATTTATTCTCATAACTGGTTAATTCAATGCCTTTATTATCATAAAAGTTAATGGTCGAACTTAATGGATGGATGTACTGGTTAAGGGCACTGCCTTTAATATGGGAGACCAGGGTTCACAACCTGGCTAGGGTCTGTACCTATTCAGTAAGTGTCAGTTCAAAATGATTTATTTATTATTATTATTTCTACATAGACCAGTATTGCACTGTTTGGATGCGGGCGTACATTTTAGTCCAGGGGGGGGCGGTGTGCGCCACAGCGATTAACCATTCAATTGTACAGTACTGGGTCAGGGATGCGCAGCCTTCTACCTATATTTTGTTTCCACAGCTCTGTAACTACCAGGCTAGCAGCACCCATTGTGCTATCCTGTTTTGCATGGTAAGTATTTAGTTTTGCATATGTTTTGCATCTGTCTGATTGCTGAGTGTGCATTTGAGCTATTTAAGCGGTGCATATGAGGTGATTAGTCATTCAGTTGTAGCCCATGTTGGTGAGCGCTTGCTCTGTTTTCTGCTGTCAAGTGTCAGTTCAAGGCAAGACTCCCTAACACTGCAGGGTGGCCTCTTGAATGGGTCCTTAGTGGCTGCAGCTCTTCTTGAGCTCTTTGAGTATGTCAGGAAAAAAAACACTATAAAAATGTTCACTATTATTATTATTATTATTATTATTATCTATTTTCTTCAACCAAAATATGTAATAAAGTGTGCTCTTTAGTGGTGCTTGTGTCCTCTTATCTTTGAAAGGAAGCCATAAGCTAATTAAAGAGCACCTGAAGTGTGCTTAAACTTAATGACTAATGCACTGTCCTTTTTAAACAGCAATAATTCACACAAAAAAGTTGAATTTACTCAACGCTCTCTGTAATACATTACACATTCACAAAATGGTCACCGAAATCCCCACCACTGTTGAAAAAAGCATTGTGACACTTTTCCTAAGGTTTGGATATCTTGTCACAACTACAAGCTCTGTGGCCAGCCTCCAGCTCTGTGGCAAGGGAGGAATCTCACATTCTTAGCCTAATGAACTCAGAGAGAGTAGTGAATACCGCTGCACCCCTCTTAGTCGCAGGATAGTGCTTGACCGGGTCAGCAAAGCCCACACAACTTCAGATAAAGAAGGGAAGTCCGCACTTATCCATTGATTCCTTTATTAATGGACATATCCAAAGTTAGAATAATAGATGATATGTTTTGGACAAGTCTAAGTCCTTAATCAAAGCTTGTTACATGGTAATACTATGAGTACTGTGCATTAGACACCACCCACGAGTCCCCCTAGAAAGGAGGGAGGGAAAGATGCAGAAAGAGGGTTGGTCAAAGCCACTGGCGTAACAATAGGGGATGCGACCCCTCTCCCCGCAGGGGGGCCCGGGCCTCCCCCCCGGGCCAGCTCGGGGCCATTTTGGGGGGCTGGAGGGGACGCAGCATGAGGGTAAAGCCATGCCCCCCCCCTCCCTCACCTCAGGGCTCTCCCCTCTGCGCTCCCCTCCAGCTTAATAAATGTGCGGTCAGCGGCGGGCAGTGGCTGATACATACCTTCCTTCCCTCTTCCGTGCGGTCCAGTGTGCATTCCTCCCTCTAGTCTCTGACGCGACTCCTAAGGCTGGCCACAGAGCTTGTAGTTGTAGTTATACAGGCAGTCGCGTCAGAGACTAGAGTGAGGAACGCACACTGGACCGCACGGAAGAGGGAAGGAAGGTATGTATCAGCCGCTGGCCGCCGCTGCCCGCACACTTATTAAGCTGGAGGGGAGCGCAGAGGGGAGAGACCCGAGGTGAAGGAGGGGAGGGAACCTTCCCCCCTCCCCACCGACTGTGGGCATAGCTTACCCATCATGCAGTGACTCCTCCAGCCCCCCAAAACGGCCCTGGGGGGGGCCCGCTCAGAATTTTTGCAGGGGGGCCCGGTGGGGCCTAGTTACGCCCCTGGTCAAAGCAAATGCAAATTAGCGTCAAGATCGAAGCCTAACATGTACAACAAATCACAAATACAGTGATCTAACAGTCACAAAATAAAATGAAAATAAGTATAAAACTCCAAGTGCAATAAAAACATTCAAACAATGTAATGGTGGACGTAGGGCAACAACAAGAAAAGAGTAGCAAGTTATTTAAAGATATAGAAGCCTGTCAGGGTAGAGGTCAAGGATGCATGAAAAAGTGGTAAGTGCCAGGTCCCACCTGGCATTTAGGCCCTGGGGAATCCTGGTACCCAAACCGAAAATGAACATGGCCTCTCTCCTGAGCAGCCTCCCATATGAATCTCCCTTCACCCTGGAGGGGACAATTTTCTCTATACCCGAAAATAGAAAGCCAGTCATGTCACTACCATGTAGATCTCAAAAATGTTTGGCAACATTTGAGATGTTAGTGGACAGCAAGCCTGAGCCAAGATAATGTTTGGCTATCCTCTGTGTTAGCGGCCTGGTGGTACAACCCAGATATTGCAGGGAACATAGACTACAAGTGATCCATTAAACCATGTCCTTTGTACCACAGTTAATGAACTGTTTGATTGGTAGAGGCAGAGGCGGCTGATTTGGATTTGCAGTACATGGCATTACCTGCAAGTGGGCACACTACATTTGTAGAAACCCACTACGGATAGCCATGCATTGGAGCTAGGTCTAGACTCAAAGAGACTAGGTGATAGAAGCTGACCAAGAGTGCACGTCCACTTGCAAACCTGACACCATGTCTCCTCGGGGAAATGCCTGCATCTGCTTCCAAGATGGGGAGATATTTAGTAAGGATGTCAGTTACTAGCTTAAATTCCACTAAATATGTAGAAACAAAAGTGGGTCTAGATGAATTTTGATCCCTATTCCTAGATGTATGCACCCATTCCATTCTAGACTTCTAGACCTCCCCTCCCCCTCCCAATGGACATCCCCAAGCTTTGAGACGGGCCTCCACAACATGCACTTCACCGGTCAAATTCTTCACACCAGAGCAATTCACCTAGCCCTTATAAATTCTCCAACTGGTATACCACGAATGATGTGAGCTGGGTGGTAACTGTTTGCTCTGAGAGTGGAATTGCCACTGCAAGGTTTCCTAAAAGTAGTGGTTCTAACAGCACCCCTAACTGAGTCATCTCTCAAAATGACATCCAGACAGCTGATGTAGACACTATCCCGCATATAAGTAAATTGAAGCTTGAGATTATTATTATTAAAGTGTTTGCCGTTCAAGGTATCCCCCTTTCAAACCAATAAGAGGTTGTCAATGTACCTCCCGTACCACACAACATGCTCCAGTAGGAGACACCCCCCCCCCCCCCCCCAAAGCCTAATGGACTTTACAACATGCAGCTGAAAGATGGGGATCTAAACAATTCAGACATTTTCAATGCCAGATAACTGTATTGCCATGTGACGATATTATTTCAAGCTACGTATAGAATGAGGAGTTATTAAGTTATGACTCACTCCACTACCAAAATTTTCAGCAAAGCAAATACAATGGACTCACTTCCCTTTACATCATTCCTACTGAGCTCTCATCTAGACATACAATGACAGTGAATATTCAGGCGAAATGTATAGGGCAGATTTCTTTCATAGGTAAAGACAGGAAGCACATTGTTGCACTTATCCTGTTTGTAGAAAGTTATCTTAGTATGCTTACCTCCATGTTATCTATTTCTTGACGTTAAAGTGGAACTAAACTCTGAACTTACTCACTGCTCTAAAAGTTTAGCCACAGAGTGAAGACCTTTATGAAAAAAAAACTGAAGGGGTTAAGCCTCAGTGTTTACTCTTTATAAAGCCGTCTTGGCAGAGCTCTCCTGCAGTCTATTCATAGTTGCCAACTAATTAGAACAACTAACACGGAACACAGACAAGTGCATTTCTTCATTAACTATAAGTGGAATAAATACCTCTCATTGGGCTCAATTCAGTAAACCGTGCTAAGTGTTAGCACGCCTGTGAAAAGCCCTATATCACGCCTAAAGTTAGTTTAGGCGTGATAAATTCACATCGCGCGCAAAGTCCGAAGACGAAAACTGCGCACTCGATGCACCTGTAAGGTTGTATTGTGTGCGACTTTAATGTCGCATGGTGCGCAATGTGAATTTAGTAAACGGTACTAACCCAGTTAGCACCCTAGTTATCACACCCAAAGTCTTTAGGCGTGCAAACTGGGTTAGCACCGTTTACTGAATCAAGCCCATTGTGTGATGTGCAAGAGTTTGTTCAGGGCTGGGCCTAGGCAGAGGCGAGAGAGGTTCCAGCCTTAGGGTGCAGTGTAGGAGGGGGCTCACAACTCACTCAGCTATCATTCCTGAATTTTTTTGAAGCAAAGAGAAATAAGAAAAGGGGATACATAGCAGTGACTGCAAGCCAGATAACTAGAGATTAAAGTGGATCCGAGATGAACTTTTACTCATTGCATAAAAACAAGGAACACCAAGAGCCCCAATAGTGTAATATGTACTAGTAAATGGTTACTAGATAGAGTAAATATTAATACTCACAAACCAGGGTTACCATTAGGCAACCACTGTAAAGGCAGGTGGGGAGATTTTCCTGACCCCACTCAGGAATAAGAAGTCGCTCTCTGTAGATGAGAAAAAGGGGGTTCAACCCTCCACCCAGGGTGGACTTAATATTATGCAGGAGAACAGAGGCGCCAAAAGGATAAAAGGAAGCTAAATGAGCTTAAAAACCAAATTCTTGGTAAATAGAGGAGGCAGTGGTGGACTTACCTCCTCCAAGCAGACACACAACGACTGTAGTAAACACAGTCAATATATTTTATTTATGAACTCCAAATATGCAACGCGTTTCGCAGGTTTGATCCCGCTTCATCAGGCAATAACAACGGAGCAATAGCTGTAAACAGAGATAATTGGCTCATAACCCATGTGTAGTCATACAGTCATTAAATTGTATAAAAATAAAATATATATAAAAATTATAAATAAATATCAAACATCAGAGGTGAAATAGATATTAAAAAGTGCGGGTAATTGGGATAAAAACAGTGGAAAAGGTAATTGTGAGCAGTGATGAGCAAAACTGTTAATATTCGTTTCACATAAAATCTTGCAATAATAATGTTTAATTCAAAAAACAATTTTGGTGGTGGGGGGGAATAAATAAACAAATAAATTCCCGTTAACTTGCGCGGTTTTTGCGTACATTGCACATATCCACGACAAAAAAACACCGATCTTTTGGGCTAGAATAAAAATTGTTTTGGACGCTTTGTGCTAAAATATAGTTCTATATGTTTTCACAAAAATATTGAGCTAAAAGCAAAGAATGTAAAAATCAAAGATAAACCTCGAATCAAAAACCGAATTCTCAATGCAAAAATTCACAAGCAATGGAAAAAAATGAAGGTTTCATAAGGAAAGACAGCTGGGACTTACCATATGTGGTCAGTAGAAGAGCCAGGCACCTCTGTGAGGGCTCACTTCCAGGAATGCTCATTTATACTAGTTTGGGGGTTGATTGACCAATCACAGTGCTTGGTAAATGTGCTGAGTCATTCTGCACATGTGCAGATGCAACTAGCAGTTGCTGGTGCCATTTTGGAATAGGGCAAGATTAAGGGCAAGTTCATTTTAGTGATGCAGTGCCATCTAGTGGTGGATTGTGATATATGTATATAGGAGATTGTATGATAAAGTGCATAGTAGAGCGTAACAATTACATATTACCTGAACAGATAAAATAAGTACCTGCAAGATAGGTTAAAATGATGTGATACATGTAAAATAATAAGATAATCAAAGAATATTAATAATGCATACTATAAAAATATATAAAAACTTCTAAGAAAAGCATGATATAAAACACTAGGAAAAAATGTCACATCTGTGTCACTTGATGTTGTAGCATCATGATATAAGTAACCATATTGTTGTCTATCCATCCATAGGTTTTTGCAGTTTTGTGGCAATGTATAGATTGTACATAATTTACAGTAAAAATATAAGACTGTAAAATCATAACATCAGAAATTAAAAAATAAAAAATTAAAAGAGAGGACTAGATAAAAGTGTGAACAGAACAGTATGAATATATTGCTTAGAAAATTAATAGATTTTTTCTAGGACCTCGTTTATCATACAATCTCAATATACATATATCATCAATGCACTTTATCATACAATCTCCTATATACATATATCACAATCCACCACTAGATGGCACTGCATCACTAAAATGAACTTGTCCTTAATCTTGCCCTATTCCAAAATGGCACCAGCAACTGCTAGTTGCATCTGCACATGTGCAGAATGACTCAGCACATTTACCAAGCACTGTGATTGGTCAATTAACCCCCAAACTAGTATAAATGAGCATTCCTGGAAGTGAGCCCTCACAGAGGTGCCTGGCTCTTCTACTGACCACATATGGTAAGTCCCAGCTGTCTTTCCTTATGAAACCTTCATTTTTTTTCCATTGCTTGTGAATTTTTGCATTGAGAATTCGGTTTTTGATTCGAGGTTTATCTTTGATTTTTACATTCTTTGCTTTTAGCTCAATATTTTTGTGAAAACATATAGAACTATATTTTAGCGCAAAGCGTCCAAAACAATTTTTATTCTAGCCCAAAAGATCGGTGTTTTTTTGTCGTGGATATGTGCAATGTACGCAAAAACCGCGCAGGTTACCGGGAATTTATTTATTTATTCCCCCCCACCACCAAAATTGTTTTTTGAATTAAACATTATTAGTGCAAGATTTTATGTGAAACGAATATTAACAGTTTTGCTCATCACTGCTCACAATTACCTTTTCCACTGTTTTTATCCCAATCACCCCCACTTTTTAATATCTATTTCACCTCTGATGTTTGATATTTATTTATAATTTTTATACATATTTTATTTTTATACAATTTAATGACTGTATGACTACACATGGGTTATGAGCCAATTATCTCTGTTTACAGCTATTGCTCCGTTGTTATTGCCTGATGAAGCGGGATCAAACCTGCGAAACGCGTTGCATATTTGGAGTTCATAAATAAAATATATTGACTGTGTTTACTACAGTCGTTGTGTGTCTGCTTGGAGGAGGTAAGTCCACCACTGCCTCCTCTATTTACCAAGAATTTGGTTTTTAAGCTCATTTAGCTTCCTTTTATCCTTTTGGCGCCTCTGTTCTCCTGCATAATTTTACTCATTGCATAATTGTGTTCCTTTCCTATTGTTTATAGGGCATTCCTCAAGCCAAATACATTTTTGTTTTTGTCTTAATACTCTAATTCCCTATAAACTAAAGAAGCCACGCCCACAGGTTTTCAAAGAGCCAAGGCACTTTTAGATAGTAGCAAGGGCTCATGGGAGCTCAGTCTGGGCAGGAGGAGGGGGAGGTATTACTAGCCAGAGATTTCAGAGGCAGAGAGGAGGAGGAGGAGGGGGATTAGGTTTTTTTGCTCAAGATGCAGATAAGCCTGCTTCTGTGTAATGTTTACAAACAACATGGCTGCTGTCATTGTATCACAGGAATAATCGATCATATTCTATTAAAGCTGTTTGCAGCTAGATTTGTTGTGTAAACTATCTAAACTTTAGATAATATATATAGACAAGTTACTTGTTATAGTTAGTTTTTCATCTCGGATCCGCTTTAAGGTGTTGGGGGCCCTGGGGCACCTCTTAGTCTAATAGCAATCAGTGTGTGACGGCTGGGGAGGGAGGGTTGAGGGGCGCACTTTGGTGTCTCAACTTTGGGTGCTGGAGGACCTTGTCCAGCTCTGAGTTTATGTCCCTTTTAATAATGTAATTAAATATTACCTTTACGTAAATACATTTACAATATGAATATACTAAATCAGCTACAAAGTGCTCCCTTGTTTGTATTTTACAGTGTGATTTCTACTATTTATGCACCTTTTCTGCCATCTGTTCCTTTCCTGCTTCCCACTCCATGGAAAAGAGCATCGCAATGTGTTATTTCCTGAAAGTGACCGGCTATATTGGGGTCATGCTTAACACAAACTAATTCAATAGACGTATGTAGGCAATTTAACTTCTCTCAGAGCAGGTATAACCGGCAGGCCACTGTGGGTGTGAGGAGTTCTGAATTCTAATACAAATGGATGCATGGGGTGCTGTAGCCTTACAGTAACCCCAGCAATGGCTTTCAGAAATGTCTACATGATGCTGTACTAATAAACCATTAGATAACACTAATCCTGTGCAAGGCAGCCTTTGCTTTTATTAAAAGTTTAAATATTCTTCTATGCTTTCAGTATGCTGCTATAAATGCTAACTTGGGAGTGTGATATTAGCACAATGTACGCCAGAAGATTGCAAAGAAATCTACACAAACTGCTCTGAAGGCAGAAGAGCGACACTGGAAGCTGTGTGGGTATGCAAATTGAATCAAATCAAATTAACACATGTGAATTGCTACAGATAAACAAATGCCCCTTTTCCATGTAGAATAATTTGCTTTTCTTTACAATAATGCAAAAATGCTGGATTGTTTCTCTACTATAAAACAATTGATCTAGATTAACTCATTATACAGCCATCAAGGGTCCCCAATCCATCTGCAATTGTCTTGCTGCAGCACACAAAGCACCGGGCTGAGCAGGAGTCTGTCTAATGCAGCTGTTAGAAGCCATCCTTTCTTCATCTCTTATTCAAAGGATTTGGGAAAGAATTCTAATGTAAAACACCACACTAAACATTAAAAGAAACAGCTTATATCTAAAAAAAAATCAAAAAAAAAGAGAGAGGGAGGCTTTAAATAAACATTTTACGGATATATATATATATATATATATATATATATATATATATATATATATATATATATATATATATATATATAATTATAATTTATACACACACTTTAAATGTACAGTCAGAGTTTCTTCTAATCTTTTTCTGTTTGGTGCAGAGTTGAGTCCACAATACAGGATCTTCTCAAAAAATTAGCATATTATGATAAAGTTCATTATTTTCTGTAATGTACTGATAAACATTAGACTTTCATATATTTTAGATTCAAATACACACAACTGAAGTAGTTCAAGCCTTTTATTGTTTTAATATTGATGATTTTGGCATACAGCTCATGAAAACCCAAAATGCCTATCTCAAAAAAATTAGCATATTTCATCCAACCAATAAAAGAAAGTGTTTTTAAAACAAAAAAAGTAAACCTTCAAATAATTATGTTCAGTTATGCACTCAATACTTTGTCGGGAATCCTTTTGCAGAAATGACTGCTTCAATGCGGCGTGGCATGGAGGCAATCAGCCTGTGGCACTGCTCAGGTGTTATGGAGGCCCAGGATGCTTCAATAGCGGCCTTAAGCTCATCCAGAGTGTTGGGTCTTGCGTCTCTCAACCTTCTCTTCACAATATCCCACAGATTCTCTATGGGGTTCAGGTCAGGAGAGTTGGCAGGCCAATTGAGCACAGTAATTCCATGGTCAGTAAACCATTCACCAGTGGTTTTGGCACTGTGAGCAGGTGCCAGGTTGTGCTGAAAAATGAAATCTTCATCTCCATAAAGCTTTTCAACAGATGGAAACATGAAGTGCTCCAAAATCTCCTGATAGCTAGCTGCATTGACCCTGCCCTTGATAAAACACAGTGGACCAACACCAGCAGCTGACATGGCACCCCAGACCATCACTGACTGTGGGTACTTGACACTGGACTTCAGGCATTTTGGCATTTCCCTCTCCCGAGTCTTCTTCCAGACTCTGGCACCTTGATTTCCGAATGACATGTAAAAGTTGCTTTCATCCGAAAAAAGTACTTTGGACAACTGAGCAACAGTCTAGTGCTGCTTCTCTGTAGCCCAGGTCAGGCACTTCTGCAGCTGTTTCTGGTTCAAAAGTGGGTTCATGCTTCCATCTGCTGAAAAGCTTTATGGAGATGAAGATTTCATTTTTCAGCACGACCTGGCACCTGCTCACAGTGCCAAAACCACTGGTAAATGGTTTACTGACCATGGTATTACTGTGCTCAATTGGCCTGACAACTTTCCTGACCTGAACCCAATAGAGAATCTGTGGGATATTGTGAAGAGAAAGTTGAGAGACGCAAGACCCAACACTCTGGATGAGCTTAAGGCCGCTATTGAAGCATCCTGGGCCTCCATAACACCTGAGCAGTGCCACAGGCTGATTGCCTCCATGCCACGCCGCATTGAAGCAGTCATTTCTGCAAAAGGATTCCCGACCAAGTATTGAGTGCATAACTGAACATAATTATTTGAAAGTTGACTTTTTTTTGTTTTAAAAACACTTTATTTTATTGGTCGGATGAAATATGCTAATTTTTTGAGATAGGAATTTGGGGTTTTCATGAGCTGTATGCCAAAATCATCAATATTAAAACAATAAATGGCTTGAACTACTTCAGTTGTGTGTATTTGAATCTAAAATATATGAAAGTCTAATGTTTATCAGTACATTACAGAAAATAATGAACTTTATCACAATATGCTAATTTTTTGAGAAGATCCTGTATAATGGACGAGTAGGTAAGGGAAGTTTACTGTTAGGAGTAGGTGGGAGAAGTTTAGTCGAGGGTTAGTGATCAATTAATGCATTTAGTGTTCAGGTGCAAAGTTTAGTGTTAGGAGTAGGTAGGGAGTGGCTAATGTTAAGGTACCCATAAACTCATCATTTTCTTATATTGATATACGACCAAATCGACCGCTCTAATTAAACCAGCTGGAAATGTATGCAGCAGGCAGTATGATCAATCAACTGATCGATTGATTTCTGTCTGAATTTGATCTATTTACTCAATCGTTCGGATGGAAAATCTAGGTCGATTGGCTGCTGGCGGCAGATCGATGGCCCACAGCATTGCATTGGATCAAATAATGCAACACTGCATTTCAATAGATTTTCAATAGATTTCATACTGAAGTATACTGGAAATCTGTCCCTAGTGTGTTCCACACATCAGATAGATTCCTGTCAGATTCGACCTGACAGGCATCTGACAGGTATCTGTACTGGTACCTTTAAGCTATACACCAAAGAAGCAGATAGTCTCCATCACTGCAAGCAGGGGATTCCATTGATCAGCCTGCCAGCCAGCGACTGGAGCTGGCAGGCTGTTTATTTAGGTAAATATTTAATTAAGTACTTATATAGCGCTTACATCTTATGCAGCACTGCATAGAGTATATTGTTTTGTCACTAACTGTCCCTAGGAGGGGCTCACAATCTAATCCCTGCCACAGCCATATGTTTTGTATGTATAGCGTAGTGTATGTATCTAAAGTTGGGTACACACGTCAGATAAAAGTCTTTGGAAAATGAAAGATCGCAGACCAATTTTACCCCCTTCCATGTAGTATGAGAGCCATACTCTACACAGTCTATTCTTTGGAGCTGAACTCCCAATCAGATAAAAATCTTTTCAAGATGCTGCACACAAAGATGCTGTACACATGCAACAGATCAGTATCTGCAAAAGATCAGTTCCTGCAAAAGATCTGTTCCTGCAAAATGCATTCAAAGTCTATGATATCTGCAGATCTCATACACACCTTGTTTAACTGACAATTATCTGCAGATCAGATCCACCAGGTTGGATCTTCAGATCTGCAGATAATTGTCTGATCTGCAGATGATGGTCCATTAAACAAGGTGTGTATGAGATCTGCAGATATCATAGGCTTTGAATGCATTTTGCAGGAACGGATCTTTTGCAGGAACGGATCTTTTGCAGGAACGGATCTTTTGCAGGAACGGATCTTTTGCAGGAACTGATCTTTTGCAGATACTGATCTTTTGCAGATACTGATCTGTTGCATGTGTACAGCATCTGTGTGTGCAGCATCTTGCAAACATTTTTATCTGATGGGGAGTTCAGCTCCATAGAATAGACTGTGTAGAGTATGGCTCTCATACTACATGGAAGGGGGTAAAATTGGTCTGTGATCTTTCATTTTCCAAAGACTTTTATCTGACGTGTGTACCCACCTTTAGTCTAGAGCCAAATAAGGGGGAAGCCAATTAATTTATCTGTATGTTGTTAATTAAAAATAAATAAATACAACTAGCAGCAACAATCAAATACCACCAAAAGAAAGCTCTATTTGAAGGTCTATTTGTGCTATAACCCTACAGGGTTATTAGCACCTGTTAAGAAGCCCTTGCTTATGATGTTAATCGACCTGATAAAGCAAAGTTAGTCGCAAAACACGTTGTCTCAAGGGCATCAAATAAACATTTATCCTTTTTTACATACAGACCTGTGAGTCTTTTTCTTAGTTAAGACCTGAAATTCTTACCTTACTCTACCAATAGTATACATTTTGGGGCGTCTCCTGTATGTTCTTCTACCTATGATATTATGTTTCACCAGGGAGGATAGAGGTGAATATCTTGAAGTTTCCTTTTACAACAACTTGCAGATTCCAAAACAAGTCACCCTCTAGAGGCTACCAAGGTGGCGATGAGCCCCTTAGCTATAAAATTGATGCTCTGAAAAGGCAGGGAAGCTTTTGCTGTCTTCCATTTGAGAGTATACCCCAATCATACGGATCATATGAGCTTCTATTGCACAGTGGGTTGAATGGGTTTTGAATTCTGTACTAGGGAATACTAGCTTGCATTGGCAACAAGGATTTTCAAATTATTTGGAGGGTTGAACCTATGTTGTTGTTTTTATTTTTCTAATATATGTAACTACCACTTCAGTATTAAATTGTTCACCAATTCATTCAGAATAAAAACATTTTAAATCAGATTATAGATCAGTATTATGTCTAAAATCATGCGGATGCAAATTACATAAAAAAAAATACCCTGCAAAGTCATTACTAATGAGTTTAAAAATGCATTTCACACCAACACTTTGAGTTACATTTTCTCAAAAACTACAAGGTTTTTATTATTTTTAATTTGACATTTTTTTTCAAAAGTATCCCTGTCCGCCATTGCAAATTTAACAGCATGCTGAAGGCTTACCAATGAACTCAGAAGTTTGGCATAATGCAAACAAAAAAATACAAATCCAATTGTAGGCAAGGTTCACTCTAGGGCAAGGGTCCTCAAACTTTTTTGGTTGAGGGCCTGTCAACATGTTTGAGAATGCTGGGGGCCAGAGTATACATGAAATGATGTAGAAAACATTACATTGATAGTGTAAACTATTACCTATTAATACATGCAGCCCTTTTGCCTCCCATTTAGCCAAATCAGATATTATGCCCTCCAACACAGCAAGTGCAGGTAGTAGCCCCCCCCCCCTCCCCCAACACAGCATGTGCAGCTGTTGGGACTCTAACATAGCAAGTCATATGTGAGCCTTAAAGGGACTAAGAGATGAGTCTTCTTTTCTTCTTCTTTTTTACTTACCTGGGGTTTCCTCTAGCCCCATAAGCATAGATGTGTCCCTCGCCGTCCTCCTGCGATGTCCCGTTCAGCTGCAGTGAGCCCCAGGAAACGACGTCAGCGGCTGACCTTCTGCACATGTGTGGACCTTCTGCGCAAGCGGAAGCGGCTGAAGTCATTCAGTCAAACTGAGTCCGACTGAGCCGCATATCGGGAGTTGATGGTGACTGAACGGTTGATCGCAGGAGGAAGGCGAGGGACACATACATTCTTATGGGGCTGGAGGAAGCCCCTGGTAAGTAAAAAAAAAGGCAAGAAGACTCATCTCTGAATCTCTTTAATATCACCCAATGGCCTGCACAATCTCACCCATACCCACACACAATCACTGTGGCAACATATAAAGCACAACTCTCCACCTCCCCTTCCAAACAGTAAGCATAACATTCCAGCAGAGCACTGACCAAAATACATGTGATTATACTTGTTACGAGTCATCCCCTCCACCTGGTAACCCACTTTCCCAGCAGTCTGAAACACAACCCCCCAAGCAAAGCCATCAGTGTTCATAATGAATATTTTCAAAAGACCCCCCCTCCCTACCCAAATCCAAATCCAAAAAAAACTTTGTTGGCAGTACCAAATACGTTTAGCATTGCCAATGCAAAACAAAGCATTAATATGGGGAGGGGGCTGTGAGAGTAAGGGAAGGGTATAGGGGTTGGGGTACATAGTCCATGGGGTGTGGAGGATGTGAGGGACAGTACGGGGCTGGGCTACACAGTCCATGGGGGGTATTGGGGGTATACAGTCCATGGGGTATCATGTGGCTGAGAGGAACATGATTCCACAAAACTGCATCCCTTTCCCCAATAATCGCATTAACTGCTACGTATCCAGCCTTACACACACACACACTGCCTTTACATTACCTTTACCCCCCCCCCCCCCCCTGACCATACCTGGAGGAGAACTCCCAGCAGCAGCAATTCCTTCATGTGGCGCCTGAAGAACATCTTTGCTACAGACAGTGAAGTATACGCAGGTGCATCCTGCAGTCCAATTGGACCCATGTGGATGGTTGGTGCCAGCACTGTTATTATATATACGGGCCGCGGATATTTAAGGATACAGTGGACCGCATCTATAAGTAATACATTTTGAGAGTGGAGGGCCTGTGAAAAAGCCTTAGGTGGCTGCATTCGGCCCGCAGGCCTTAGTTTTATGGCAATGGATTCCATCACACTGCATTGCTAATGTACTGATGTGAGCATTCTATTATAATCTAATTGTATCTCACTAGCAATGCAGTTACCAGACACAAACACACTGCAATGCCCCAGTATGAACTTAACCTTAGGGTTAAATTCCGACATTGTAGCTGAGAAAGCCAAATTCCATTTAGAAATTATAATTCCCAGACCATCTGCAATTTATAATAGGGATTGCAAGGCAGTATGCAGTGGTGCTGTGAAACAATAGGAAAAGGGTCCTGCCCCTGTAAGCTTGCAATCTTACTCATGAGAGATTGTGACCTGGCTCAAAACAACTGGATCACAGAAAATGTCATCTTATGTGCATGGTACTTTAAGAGGTAGCTTAAGAGACAAGCTAACACCTCTAAATGAGAAGTAAAGTCCTTGAAAAATACGTCCTCAAGTGCTTGTGGAACAGATGCCTAAAAAAAGTTTGTTTGCAATGGTTCCTAGCCAATAAATGCTCTCTATATATATTAGTCATGTATACTGTACATATTATCTACAGCTGCATTTTATATACTGTATAAACTATAAACATTGTTCTTGTACTTATTATCCCTGTGCTATACATGAATAGTAAGTTTAATATTGATAGTCAATTATTTTCTTATTTAAATATTTGAAGATCCAATTATTGTGTTTTTAGCAACAAAGTACTTTTACTTTACAACCTTTAAATATTGGTCATTTTATATGCCCTTTTTATTTCAAAAACATTAATCACATAGCTTTCACACTACAAAACCTTAATTGTGAGCTGATATGAATCATACCTGTGTAAAAATGAAGATGAATTACATCTTCAACATCAGCTTATATAGCCATCTGCTTATAATTAGCTTTAGAGAAAACAAAAAAAAATACATCATATTTTAATCTTAATCAATACATTCATCAAACTTATGGTCTATTCCAAACGAATACAATTGTTTTACTTTAACTATTATATATGCTATCAACTGAATATTTTCATCAAGATCAGATTTTCATCAAGATCAAAGTTAAAGCAATTCCTTACTTTTTCAGAGTTTCATAGAGAATATTTGGAAGTTTATTTTGTATATGTCTAAGTTCATAGCACTTTACAGCGCAGTGTTTATAGCACTTTACAGAGCACATCAAACAACTTATGTTACTAAAGAATAACCACACCTCAACATTTTCTCAGTCAAAAAGGTAATTCCTGATACTTTAGTCTAAAAAAATCAAAGTGCATAGAGATGTCTAGATCATATCTTTCAATCCACCAGGACATATCACTTTCCGCAATACTTTTTTTTTTCATAGCGGGAGCTGCAGATGGAGTTCTCACAGCAATGTATGCCCAGTTGCCCACACATCCTCTCTGGCCCCTTTTCATAAAACAGAGCAAACTGGTTGCCAAGAGCCAAACAATCCATTTTTGATGACATTTGTTCTAGTGTGTGCATAGCCTAACTGTTCCAGAGAGTAGCCAACAGCCGACAATGTAATATCTCTATTAGAATTACAATCTGGAGCAAATGTTATATTGGACATTCTATTAGTATGATTTAGGGCTAGAGAAAGCCCACATAAACTTTGAGCAAACATAAAAAAAAACATGTAGGTATATTCCTGGTAAGAATTTGAACCTGGGGGCCATATCCTCCTATTACAGAAGTCACCAGCGCTAAGTGCCAGCGAGTGCTAAAATTAGGAAATGCACCCATTACCTAATCCAAGTGATTATAAATCCCCCCCCCATTGGAAAATAACTTGCTTGGGATATTATCACCCAGCTAGTTCCTTACTTCTTATCCTATTATTCATTAAATTCTGCAGGGAAGCGATGCATGCAAACAGCAGGTTTAAACTAGCTAAGTCATGTGTTGTGCAGATGCATGTGGGGGTCTCCTTTAATAAGGAAACCCCCAGAGCTCTCCATTGGGCCGCCGCAGACCACCAAAGCCCCCCACGCAGCAATGCCATCACACCTCAGTAATTTACATACCGTTGCTGATCACCCACCACCTCTCAGTACTAGTTTCCTAACTATGTAATTACAGTGTATCTGTCACTTTAATTACAGTGTATCGGAGCCCCACCAAAGCATCTTTGAATCTCCAGTTACATCCAAATTGTAGTAACTCAATGGGAGGTGTAAGTCGAGGTCTGACAATTGCTGGAGCTCCGAATTACCCTTCTGCGCCCCGCGCATCATAGCTCTGCTACTATGACGGCGCCCACCTTTGTTGCTTGGCGCTGAGTGCTGAGCACTGAAGTTACTTGCTTCACTAGACAGTGGACCAATGGGGAGCTGATATGGGAAATACAAAGATGCTTTGCCGGGGCTCCAATACACAGTAATTACAGTAAGAGTAGACTGTAATTACAGCGGCGGGTGAACAGCAGCGATATGTAAATTACTGAGGGGTGACTGCACAGCTGCATGAGGGGCCTCGACAATTTGCAGCGGTCAGATGGGGAGCTCTGGGGGTCTCCTTATTAACAGAGACCCTCAGATGCAGCAGCAGGATATGGCAGCGATGTTCGGCATGTGCTTGTGCACATCTCTGGGCTGTGGTGTTAAAGGACAGCTCCACAGCATAAAGCCTAGTTTCCCTAGGAAAAACATTGCTCAGGCTTTTATGCAGTCTCGCTGTCATACCACTCCTGCTCCTATTTCTATCAGTAGCCTTTCTTACACCTTTTTGTCTTATTAAAATGTTTAACTACTTAAGTACTAGGGGTTTCTGCCCACTTAAGGACCAGAGACCGCTGGTACAGAAACGGCAGAACACCAACAAATAATGATGAATCAACGCACCTACCCACTGCAATCGGCATCACCACTCACCTCGGGAACCTGAGCCACCCACTATGCCATCTCTATGAAGTCAGTGTTCCTGTGAGACGATCAGGAGCTGCTTTCATTGACTTCTGACCCTGCCTATCAATGTAAGCAAATGGAAGTTGCTTACATTGATAGACAGGGTCAGGAGCCAATGAAATCAGCTCCTGACCTGCTCACAGGGCTCTGCCGTTATAGAGATGGCAGAGCGAGTGAGCTGCGGGTGGGAGACAGCGGCGAGATCATCGGGAGCGACAAAAGCGGTAAGAATGTGCGGCATCGGTTTATTGAAATCTATGCCTTGGCAGCCAGATAGCCATCAAAACAGGGCATAGATTTCAATCAGTGCGGTCCTAAAATAGTTAAATCAAAATGTGAGTGCAAAAAAAATTGAGAAATAAGACCATATGCAATTCGAGGTGATAAGAAGTTCATGCAAGTTTTATCACCTCTCCTTGCTCAGGTTTAGTGGAAAATTCAATTGCTTGCTTCACCTGAGTGAGCATTAAGAGCATAACTCAGGCATATGCTAGTTATTCTTCTAAGTGATGCTCCTATATACCAAGCGATTGCAACCTATGGCGAGTAAGGTATGTATGCTGTGGAGCTGTCCTTCAGCACCATGGCACTGCTGCTTCGCTCTCCTGAGATGAGTGCGCACCCATCAATGATGCCCAATGTCCACCAAAAAAGTCAGTAGGCTCCCAACTACTTAACCGACATCTGCGCTGCATGTCAGGCTCTGCTGGCATAGTGGCATTGTCACTTCCCGTTTATTGTGCGCTGCATGTGAGAACCGCTGTTACAGCACGGTGGCATAGTGGTTACCTCTCTCGCCTTGCAGCGATGGGTCCCTGGTTTCGAATCCCAGCCAGGGCACTATCTGCAAAGAGTTTGTATGTTCTCTCCGTGCCTACGTGGGTTTCCTCCGGGCACTCCGGTTTCCTCCCACATTCCAAAAACATACAGATAAGTTAATTGGCTCCCCCTAAAAAAAAAATTGGCCCTAGACTACAGTACTTACACTACATAATATAGACATATGGCAAGTTAGTGACAAGACAATATATATCTATATATATATCTATATATATATATATATATATATATATATATATATATATATATGTATATATATACACTGTACAGCGCTGTGTAATATGTCGGCGCTATATAAATACTAAATAATAATAATACAGCCACCAATGCTGTCTTCTTCTCCATCTTCACTGGAGCCCCAGCAGAAGCCTCTCTGAATTACAGCCGGGGGAAAGGGGGAGGGGGGGGGGTTGTGCAGGGTGGTGGATGAAATTAGGTGATGATTTACTAATGATTTATTACACAATGAGTAAGGAGAAACTGTATAGCTGAATAATTCATCTCTCTTAGCAAGGGAGAAGGTGGACATGGTCCAGTAAACTGCTCTGCACTACTAAGGCAATCCCCACTCTGCTATTAACAAGGAGCTTGATAATTTACCCACAAACAGGCAGAGATTTTAAATAGTGTCCATGCAAAAAGTAAAAAATGTTCAGTATTAATTAATACTGTAAATGCAGATTGTGTGTGTTATAAAAAAAGAATGCTGAACTGATGTTTTTAGTTCTTGTTGAGTGTTGAGTCAGAATACTTTTTTTTTTAATTTTCCCTGCAGGAAGTAACATTTTTAATGCAAACCACATACATATCTCAAAAAAGGTTTCAAACAGGGCATAGATTTCAATCAGTGCGGTCAGGAAGCTGTTAAATTGGCCTGACTTTACCATTTTGGTGTCCCTGACCTGTATAAATCTACCTAACAGAATAATTAATATCAAAATTATTGTTAGTATTTTCTTGCTTGCTGGTGGCTTAAAATGCTAGGATAAAATATCACCAGAAGAACACTATTATACCTGTATGTATTACTGAGTGACTCTTCACCACGAATAAAAAAAAAAAATAAAGGTTGTGGGCACAGTAAAGAAATAATCATTCTATTTTACCTGCACTATGCTAAAAGTAGAACTGTTGGAACGGATTGATGCAGCTTCCTGTACCAACTGCCTGTGTAACAAATATTTCCTATGATCACTAGCAGTGACTTCTAGCTGCTAAAACTCTATTGGCTAGATGACACAATGGCCTCAATTCACTAAGCAGTTTAGACTAGTCTACTGATGGTTTAACTCTACTGATGGTTTGGTGTAAACCAGCAATCAGTCGCTTCAAAAGGGAATTCACTAATTACCGAATGTTTTAGACCTGCTTTTAGACCTGGTGGCTGTATAGTGTAATGGTTAAGGGCTCTACCTCTGACATGGGAGACCAGGGTTCGAATCTCGGCTCTGCCTGTTCAGTAAGCCAGCACCTATTTCAGCAGGAGACCTTAGGCAAGTCTCCCTAACACTGCTACTGCCTATAGAGCGCGTCCTAGTGGCTGCAGCTCTGGCGCTTTGAGTTCGCCAGGAGAAAAGCGCTATATAAGTGTTTGTCTTTGTCTTTTTGGTCTAAAACATTTGGTAAATAGGTCTGATGACCGTATGAGGTCTAAAGAGACAAGTAGGACTGATATCCTTCTCCTCTGATGAGCTCTCCTCTGGATACAACTAAACTCCTGCATAATTAATTCAAAAAGCTCCATCATCAGGTCTAAAATACCTCACAGAAGTACTTTACCAACAGAAATCAGCTGTTCTAATCTTTGTCAGAAAAAGTGAGCTTACTCCTTGTTTGACTTTGTGAATTGTGTAATTACTGAATGCTTTAGACCAGGTCTAAATACAGGTCTAAAATATTCGGTAATTATTAATAATTATTAGTGAATTCCCTTTTGTATAGTGCAGTGTAATTGTCTTTGTTTACATGAGTCCAAAGTTCCTTATTAAACTTTACTATCCTCTTTTGATTTTTCTGTGCAAATACATACAGTGGGATGCGAAAGTTTGGGCAGCCTTGTTAATTGTCATGATTTTCCTGCATAAATCGTTAGTTGTTGCGATAAAAATGTCAGTTACATATATAATATAAAAGACACATACAGTGATATTTGAGAAGTGAAATGAAGTTTATTGGATTTACAGATAGTGTGCAATAATTGTTTAAATAAAATATGGCAGGTGCATACATTTGGGCACTGTTGTCATGGTATTGATTCCAAAACCTTTAGAACTAATTATTGGAACTCAAATTGGCTTGGTAAGCTCAGTGAGCCCTGACCTACATACACAGGTGAATCCAATTATGTGAAAGAGTATTTAAGGGGTCAATTGTAAGTTTCCCTCCTCTTATAATTTTCTCTGAAGAGTAGCAACATAGGGGTTTCAAACCAACTCTCAAATGACCTGAAGACAAAGATTGTTCACCATCAAGGTTTAGGGGAAGGATACAGAAAGCTGCCTTAGTGATTTCAGCTGTCTGTTTCGAGAGTTAGGAACATATTGAGGACATTTAAGACCACAGGCTCAATTCAAGTTAGGCTCGAAGTGGCAGACCAAGAAAAATCTCGGATAAACAGAAGCGATAAATGGTGAGATCAGTCAGAGTCAACCCACAGTCCAGCACCAAAGACCTACAACATCATCTTGCTGCAGATGGACTCACTGTGCATCGTTAACCATTCGGCACACTTTACACACGGAGATGCTGTATGGGAGAGTGATGCAGAGGAAGCCTTTTCTCTGCTCACAGCACAAACAGAGCCGCTTGAGGTATAGTAAAGCACATTTGGACAAGCCAGCTTCATTTTGTAACAAGGTGCTGTGGACTGATGAAACTAAAATTGAGTTAATTGGGAATAACAAGGGGAGTTATGCATGGAAGAAAAACAGCACAGCATTCCAAGAAAAACACCTGCTACAAACAGTAAAAAATGCTGGTAATTCCATCATGCTGTGGGGCTGTGTGGCCAGTGCAGGGACTGGGAATCTTGTCAAAGTTGAGGGACGCATGATTCCACTCAGTATCAGCAGATTCTGTAGATTAATGTCCAGGAATCAGTGACAACGCTGAAAATTGCGCCCGGGCTAGATCTTTCAACAAGGCAACACCTCTAAAAACTGCTCAAAATCCACTAAGGCATTTATGCAGGGGAACAAGGACAATGTTCTGGAATGGCCATCTCAGTCCTCAGACCTGAATATAATTGAAAATCTGTGGTGTGAGTTGAAGAGAGCTGTCCATGCTAGGAAGTCATCAAACCTGAATGAACTAGAGATGTTTTGTAAAGAGGAATGGTCCAAAATACCTTCAACCAGAATCCAGACTCTCATTGGAACCTACAGGAAGAGTTTAGATGCTGTAATTTCTGCAAAAGGAGGATCTACTAGATATTGATTTAATTTTTTTTTGTGGTGCTCAAATGTATGCACCTGCCTAATTTTGTTTAAACAATTATTGCACACTTTTAGTAAATCCAATAAACTTAAAGAGACTCTGTAACAATTTTTTCAGCCTGATTTCTTTTATCCTATACATTCCTATACCTTTTCTAATGTGGTCTATCTTACTGCAGCCTTTCATAGTTGCACAGTGGCTGTATTATCTCTGTTATATAATCTAATCTTCTTTCCTTTGTCAGCTTTGTTGGCTGAGGCAGGAATGTGCTGCTCTACTGTGATAGGCAGAAGCTATACACACCCTCTCCATGCCCCTTGAAGGCTCTGTATGAGTTACAGACAGAGCTTCTCTCAGCCTATCACATGCTGGTTAGCAGCCATGTCTTTTGTTTGTAAACACTGCCTTAACTGGCAATTACAAGCCAGGATTGCAGCAGGGAGTGGCAGGAACAGCACAGAGGGGCCCAGGAGAACATAATGAATAGAATGGTATGCTTTTTATTGTAAGATTTTTAGTACAGTTGAGTACAGATTCTCTTTCATTTCACTTCTCAAATATCACTGTGTGTGTCTCCTATATGATATATTTAACTGACATTTTTTATCGTAACAACCAACGATTTATAGAGGAAAATCATAACAATTAACGAGGTTGCCCAAACTTTTGCATCCCACTGTATGTAACACATATGTTGGCAGATTTATATATATATATATATATATATATATATATATATATATATATATATATATATATATATATATATATATATATATATATATATATATATATATATATAAAAAAATCTGTCTGAATCCTTCAGGCCTCTGCTCCATCTTTTAACTATTTTTGATCCAGTTTTCCTGCATTTTGATGAATCCGCCATACTATGCCAAAATATTTAAACGTCTCTTAACCACTTGCCGACCGCACGCTTATACCGTGCGTCGGCAAAGTGGCAGCTGCAGGACCAGCGACGCAGTACTGCGTCGCCAGCTGCAGGCTGATTAATCAGAAAGCAGCCGCTCGTGCGAGCGGCTGCTTCCTGTCAATTCACGGCGGGGGGCTCCGTGAATAGCCTGCGGGCCGCCGATGGCGGCTCGCAGGCTAAATGTAAACACAAGCGGAAATAATCCGCTTTGTTTACATTGTACGGCGCTGCTGCGCAGCAGCGCCGTAAGGCAGATCGGCGATCCCCGGCCAATCAGCGGCCGGGGATCGCCGCCATGTGACAGGGGACGTCCTGTCACTGGCTGCACAGGACGGATAGCGTCCTGTGCAGCCCAGATCTCCCGGGGGAGCAGGTAGGAGAGGGAGGGGGGAGAATGTCGCCGCGGAGGGGGGCTTTGAGGTGCCCCCCCCCCCCGCAACATGCCTGCAGGTAGGAGCGATCAGACCCCCCCTGCACATCATCCCCCTAGTGGGGAAAAAAGGGGGGCGATCTGATCGCTCTGTGTGGCCGCGGATCTGTGCTGGGGGCTGCAGAGCCCACCCAGCACAGATCCAAACAAACAGCGCTGGTCCTTAAGGGGGGGTAAAGGGTGGGTCCTCAAGTGGTTAAAGTGGACCTGAACTCTTGCACAGGACAGAAGGAACACATAGAGAAATGCACCCTGTATGTATTTAGAGAGTTTTGCCTGTCTAATTCCCTCTCATCTGTGACTAATAACAACTTTAATTTGATCTCTCAGCTGTGTCAGCTGACTGTCTCGGCAGAGCTGCTAATTTGTGCACACAGGATGGTAGCCCTATGTCTGCTGCCATGATGAAAGCAGAAAGTAGACACATTACAGATGTATTGCAGTATTTGTATCAGCTGTAACAAATAAATGTTTTTCTTTAAAGGTTATTATGCTGTTGCGTATATTTTAGCAGAGAGAACGTTCTAAATTCAGGTCCGCTTTAAATATTCAGCTCACATTTGAGTGAGAAGGTTAGCAGATACACCTGTTTCCATACAGTTGCTTTACCTTCCAAAATGTTTTCATTGTTCAAAAGGAAAAACAAAACTGTCTGGAAGCTAATATAACCTAGAAAAAAAAATCAAAACAAAACTATGAAGTGGTATGCATGAATGAACACAGCTAGCATATTCAGCAAGCCCTTGAAAAGCAGTGATGATGTGCGATGTATTATGTTCAGCAACCAATGACACATCCCACAACAATCAGCTGTTTTTTTCAACTACTCAAAATAAGACTCTGCAGACAGGTAAAACAAATACAGCTATGTTAGAAGCGCCAGGATTTGGCTATCTCCCTGTGCTTATCTTTGCCTCATTTGTAGCTTTCTGTGTCACTTTCTGTATCAGTTTTGAATCTTTCTGTATCAGTTCTTTGCACAGTAATTCCTTGAGGAACTCCAAGTTCATATTGAAATCTGTTCAAAAAGCAACTTTTTTTTCACAATATTAAAGCGAACCTCCGTACTAAAAATCTACTCAGCAGAACTGAAAAGGCTTAGTGTTTCTTTAACAGTTTTACAGCATCAGAACTTTGTTTTTATTACCAAAGCATCATTTTTAGCTGCATTTTTAGCTAAGCTCCACCCTTCAAAGAAAACTGCCCGGGCTTTTTTTACCCTGATGCTGAGCAAAGCATGATGGGATTTCCTATGTTGTTATTCACATTGCCTAGCAACTGGGAGGGCTGATCAGCATACAGGACAGTTGGAACTGTGGCCCATATGCAATTCCCTTTTTCACCTGAGTTTTCTCCTGGGAGATAATTTTTCATTTTCTGGTGTTGTACTTTATACTGGTTGAACTCGATGGACATATGTCTTTTTTCAACCAAAATAACTATGTAACTATATGTAACTATGTAACTATTTAAAATCATTTTTCAGCACTTTGCAACTGAAAAAGTGCCAAAAGGTTGGTGAAAATGTTTTATCAAAATTATTTTCAGTATTTTCTTGCTTGCTGGTAGTTTTAAATGTATTTTATTGACAATATTGAAAATATCACCTAGGAGAAAAAGCAGGTGATAAAATGAATTGCTTATGGGCCTGTGGCCCATATGCAATTCACTTTTTCTCCATAGTTTTCACCTAGGTGATATTTTTAAAATTGTCAATAAAATGCCTTTTAAGCCATAAGAAAGCAAGAAAATACTCAAAATAATTTTGATAGTACTTATTCACCTACTTTATGGTACTTTTTTAGTTGAAAAGTGCTGGAAAGTTATTTAAAATTGAAGATAAAACATTATCACCAAGGAGAAAACTATGGAGAAAAAGTGAATTGCATATGGCCCTGTGTCTCATGCTCCCTGTCACCTCCTTTCAACCAAAAAGATGTCTGCCTTCATGAAATCAAACATTTGCCTGTTCTATTAAAACAGGGTGGGTAAGAGATTATATTACCTGCGTAATATGTTGGCGCTTTATAAATACAATAAATAAATAATTACCTATCTATTTTAATTAACATAAGTAATGTAACTTATTGATAGTATGTTTGTTTAGGCTGCAGTTCCTCTTTAAGGAAACTGTCTCACATGCCTTAGAAAAGGCCTTGCCATCCAACTATATTTAGCTCCTGATCCTGAAACATTCAAAAAGCAGTCTGAGATTTTACTAAATGTGTATAAACTAGTGATGAGCACGAATTTTGCATAATCTTTATTTTGCACAATTACAATGTAAAATCGCAGTGCAAAATTTTTGGGGAAAGAATCGTAATTAATTTTGTTTGTAACTGTAATCAGGAACCATAACTTTGCAATTACATGTAATTTTGCTTAATATTGTGCTGAGTTTAGCAATTAATAGCAAAGACCTTCTACATCGTATCATCACCAAAATTGTTATGTATGTTAAAGGGAATAATGCAAACAAGTCGAAAAATTTCAAAAACACCCTGTAGTTTTTGAGAAAATCAATTTTAAAAATTCAAAGGAATTTTTTTTTAAACTCAGTAGAAAATGACATTTTGCCGTGCACCAGTTTAAAAAACATTTTTCCTTTCAATTTTAAATTTTTTTATTTTTTTTTAAATTACATGGTGTTTTTTTAAAAAAAAACATTTTTTTTAATTTGTTCCCACTATTCCCCTTAACATATGTAGCAATTGTGGTGATGATAGCATGTATGGGGACTTTGTTCTTAACTGCTAAAGTTGGCACAAAATTAAGAAAAATTTCAAATAGATTACTCACAATCAACTGAATTTCCACGTTGCATTTACAAGTGGCTGTAATTATGAAATTTTACATCAAATATTGCGTAATCATAATTTGCAGATTACAATGATCATTATGTATGACAGCCCTGCAGAAACAGCCATACGGTCTTGTTGACTGTTCTAATACAGCATTGTACTGGGTGAACACCCCATTGTAAATTCATTTGTACTTTCAAATACATCTCTGACTGCTTAGGGTGGGTTGAGGTAAGTCTGAGTCTGACTTTATCAGAATCTTTTCATCACCAAACTCAACTTTACATTTTGTGTAGATTGCAGTCTTACGATCTACAAGCAGCAAATGAATAGTATGTAGGTGAAAGGGCTGTATTTAATTCCCTTTTATACTTTGTGGCAACTTTTTTCACACACCTGTGTTTGCCTTCATCATTTATTTTCCTATCAGAAAATGTTCATCTCTTCCCCTTCATTTGCTGCCACACATAAAGCTGGCCATGCATGGACCGATCAAGCTGCTCTAACAGCTGGATGACTTCCAGCTAAATGATCCTGATGGATGACTACATTTATTATAACTTCTCATTTATCTTCTTGACTTTGATTAGGGTGGGATGAAACCGGTGCTCAAGACGTATTTTAATTGGCAGTAGGGCAAGACTACAATATCAGCTCAGCATTTTCAGTATTATCAGCATGTTTAAGAATATTATCATAAATATTTAAAGTAAAACTGAAAGGATTATGAACAAAAACAATAGCACTTCACACTTTTTAAAGTTATAATTGTACTTTAAGTACATTTTACAAATATGACAATAAGTAAGGATTAGGTGATAACATAGTAACTGTACCTAGTTATATGAAGACCATCTACTGATGGTTAATTGTCCATGATATTCAGCCGTCCTTCAATATCTGTTTTATACACCTGCAATAAGACATGCATTATGAGGTAACTCAAATATCATCCACCATTTCTGAGTAAAAACACACTCAACGTGAGCTGTGCGATTGAGGATAATCAAATCATGCACCCCTCAATACACAATGCTCACCAGATATAAAGCAGTTGAGGCATTAAGCAACATCTGCTTGGTATACATGCTTGGCTTTCAGGCTGGTAAACATCACCTCAAAAAAGAGAGCTCCCGCAGCCCTCTCTTAGCATAACAAAAAGTTTTAATATTAGTTTAAATAGATTCATAAGCACCCATAGGATAACAGCCTATAACAATATGTGTGGACATCAGAGCAAGGCTCCTGTGGCATTCTGCATCTACCCGCTTTCTGATCCTTCTGTTTTCCATATTCCTGGGTGACCTCAATAGCCTACCCACCATGTAAGACTGTGCTCTGGTTAGTTCCATCCAACATGTTTCGTCATCAATTTGTCAGACTTATCAGGTGCCCTAATGAGTCTGACCAATCTGACACTTGTGGGTGTATTTTTGTTTTTAAAATGATATTAAGATTAAGACTTTTTGGTACGCTATGGGTGGATTCTCTCTTATTAAGGTGATGTTTAGCAGCCTAAAAGCCAAGCATGGATACCAAGTGGATGTTGTTTCATGTATGAACTGCTTTATATCTGGTGAACACTGTGTATATTAGAGGTGCATAATTTAATCTCCCTCACAGCTTACAGGGAGTGTGTTTTTTACTCAGACACAGTGGTGACAATCGAGTTACACACTATCTTTAGCCTGTCTTAAGGCTCATACTCATGTCCAACTTAATGCACAACCAACCGCGCAACATGACCAACCACACAGCAAGTTGTTTACCTGACAAGTACGTACACACACACCAACCAACTAAGCAATCAACTCACTTAAATACTATGTGTGCAAGCTAAATGACAAACTTTACAACATGTCTGCATTAAAAAAAACAACAACAATAAAGTTCAAAAGACTTGTACACACTTTCCAACCTGCCTGATACTTGGTCAGATTGATCCACTGGTTGATCTGGCAAAGAGTCTGTTATCAGGTGGTCATCTGGTTGTTTGTCAGTTGTACACACACCCAACTTATCTTCCAACAGACACATTTCTAAGGTAGTTGGACAGATTGTTGGTAGGTGTGTATGAGCCTTTTCTGCAGGTGCATAGGACAAACATTGAAGGATAATGTATAGAAATGTGTACAGAGGCAACAAAATAGGATAAACATGTCTAAAAACCATTTAAAAGGGGAAAGTTAAGGCGGACTTACCTCCCTCTAGGAAAAACAGACCGAAGTTCATTATTTTTGTTTCAAACAAAATAACATTTATTAGAAACTCCACTTTGCAATGCGTTTCGCGGGTACAATCCAGCTTCAGCAGGCAAATAATGGAGGGAACTAGTGTTGGTCTGTGTCACAGCCAAGCGCCTCTGTGGTTCCCTCCGTTATTTGCCTGATGAATCTGGACTGTACCCGTGAAACGCATTGCAAACTGGAGTTTCTAATAAATGTTATTTTTTTCTAAAAACAAAAATAGCAAACTTCTGTCTGTTGTTCCTAGAGGGAGGTTAATCCACCTTAACTTCCCGTATTAAACTTTTTTTTTTATGTTTTTATCCTATTTTGGTGCCTCTGCACACATGTCTATACATTGTCTAGTCCACCCCTGGTGGAGGGCAATTGTAGGCTTTGAAGAAGGCACACCTTGCCGTGGGTGTACTGGGTGCATTACCAAGGGTGCTAAGCAACACCCAATCCAATGTAACAGTCCAAGGTAGGTTGGCCCACCAATAAAGTTTCAATGCATTTTTATTCCTTAGTGCATTTGTCAGCACTGAGTATTGACAATTGTTTTGGGGCCACAGAGGGTCCCCTTCTTCAGAAAAGTGCAGAATAAAGGAATAAAAACGCATTGAAGCTTTATTGGTGTGCTAACCTACCTTGGACTGTCACTTCTGGTGGAGTGGGTATCATCCCCACTTTCCTGTCTACAGAGAGCGACTTCTTAAACCTGAGTGGGGTCAGGTTATACTTCTCCCCACCTGCTGTTTTAGTGGTTGCCTGTTTAGCAATACTTGTTTGGGAGTATATCTACAATCGCTTAAAAATTCCATCTGTGTGATAACAAACCATAATGCACCTATATTGGGCTCTCGGTTTCCTTTTACTCTTTTACAAACATTGAAGGATGGCTGAATATCAGGGACAATTAACCACCTATTGAGCAGTAGATGTTCTTTATATACATTGTTTTTCTTTTGGTACTTCTGCGCACCCACAGGACAGTGACTAATAGATTGGACTTGGCTTTATTGTGCATTCAATGTGGAGGTTTAGCGCTGCTGTTTTCATCATTTATAATGACATAATTAGTTTGGTTGAAAAAAGACCTCTGTCCATCAAGTTCAAACAGAAACTTTTATACTGTAAATAGTTCACCAGCTGTTCTTGATGTTTTGCTTTTAAAAATTACATTTTCTGCAATCCATTTTTGGAAGTATGTAGTGGTGGCTTGGAAATGTTCAGGAAGTGATATCTTACTGTCTAAGCTGCACAATACTTCTGTCAAGTTTTGGCCTTTCACTAAACCTGTGAGAAGGACTTATTTGTGAATGGTATCCATTGGTGATATGTAATGGAACATGACTATTTTTCTGCTTGTCTAACATAAAAAAAAAAATCACATGGATGTAGTTCTAAACTATTTGACATTCCTGGACGTGAAACTCACGTCCAGGAAGCCATGTGTGCTCCTGCGCGTTCCCGCGGCCGATCGCCCGCGGTTTGTTAGCCAGCGAATCAGTGAATCGGGCAACGGTGCCCGATCACTGATTCCTCTCCCCCGCAGAAAAAGCGACAGCTTCTCTCGGAAGCCTAGCTTTTTCTGGTTCCTATTTCCCCTACGTCGCTCTAAGCGTACGTGTTACGCTTAGAGTGACGTCACTGTAAACAAACTCATGGCTGCTATCTTGTGGCCAAAAAGTAAACTACAGCTAAATGTTAAATAAAAATAAAAATACACATATTTACTAAAAAAAATACAATTTAAATCCCACCCTCCCAAAAATACCCACATAAAATGTTTAATTGAAAAAAAAAACAAAAAAAACATTACAATTAAAAAAAAACACAAATATTTACCTAAGGGTCTAAACTTTTTAAATATCTATGTAAAGATGAAATATTTCACTTTTTTTTATTATAAGCTTGTAAATAGTGATGAATGCAAAACGGAAAAAATGCACTTTTATTTCCAAATAAAATATTGTCGCCATACATTATGATAGGGACATAATTTAAATGGTGTAATAACCGGGACAAATGGGCATATACAATACGTGAGTTTTAATTATGGAGGCACGTTTTATTTTAAAACTATAATTGCCGAAAAGTGAGAAATAATGATTTTTTGCCGTTTTTTTCTTATTCTTCCTTTTAAAATGCATTTACAGTAAAGTGGCTCTTAGTAAAATGTACCCCCCAAAGAAAGCCTAATTGGTGGCGGAAAAAACAAGATATAGATCAGTTCATTGTGATAAGTAGTAATAAAGTAATAGGCTAATGAATGGGAGGTGAACATTGCTCGGATGCATAAAGTGAAAAACAACTGAATGCGAACTGGTTAATCAAGTTAATCTCATAATGTCTCTCATAGAGTCTTGCAACAAATCTGTAAACAAAGAGACTTAATACACCGTTTTGGAAAAAAAAAAACTATTTTGTATCTGGTGGGGGCAATTTCAAACCAAAACAAAATACAGAATTTAGAATTAGAAATATAAAATACATGAAGTAGTGTAATGAACATTTATTCCACAGTTGTGAGACTAGTTAGATCACAAATTACATGTGGTGAACTGTGAATGTTAACGTCCATCAAGAGGATAATCATTACCCCGGTCCTGGCCAATAATACATGAGCAATTGGTTTCCTATGTTCATGGCTATCTTCAGATTAAATAGATTTATAACTGGAGAAATAATGTATATTCTGGCAAATGAACAGAGAGTATCATGGTATTAATACAAGATTAAAAGGTCTCTAAAGTGATGGATAAAATACCTAGAGTATCAAAAACTGCGCATAGCCAAATGTCGAACTTCAGTTACAAATTTCTACATTTTTATAAAATAGAGAAAACTGAGAATTATGTTTGACTGTTGGTTGTATATCATTGGGGAGACTTGGCTTTACTTTGTGTATTTTTGGTGAAAAATGGTTCAAGGAGTGAGAAGAAATTTTTCTAAAAGGATGTCAATAACATGCTTTCTTTTTTCAGCAGCAAGAAGATTTAGAATATCTGATGATTTGCTATTTCTGTTAAGGAAATGAAATCTAATATCCTATCCAATAACAGATATGACGAAAAAAACATGGATAGAGATTCTAACCCTTCCCCAAAGTGCTTAAAGGATATCCGAGGCGAGAGGTCTTAATACAAGTATGTAATTGTGTGTCTAAGGGCCTGTACACATTGCTGTGCTTGCGCTGTGCTTTTAAAATCGCATGCGTTTTTTAATCACAAGGTCTTTTGAAAAATCATGAAAATCACAAGGACCTGTACTCACTGGTGTGATGTGATTTTTCTATTTTTATGAAGGCTTTGTGATTTAAAAATCACATGCAATTTTAAAAACCCAGCACAAGCGCAGCAGTGTGTACAAGCCCTTAAGCATATAGAATGCGGACTGCATTCCCCCCCCCCTAATTGCCTCCAATTACCTAGAAAATGGCCCGGACCAGGCCCTAACCCTCCTCTGGGTTACCAGCCTTCATCCAGTAGCAGTTCATTGCAATGGTCGTGTGCCTGTTCTGTTCTGCAGGCTGCAAGCGCCACTGCGCACTGCACTCCTGGTGGCCGCCAGAATGCCATGTGCACATGTTCATAGCACTGACATGCACAGCAATCATAGCAACTCAGAGGGAAAAGTAAATAAGGTTCTAGCGATCTCTGGATACCCGAATTACCCATACACAGGGTGTGGGTTATCTCATCCCCTCAGCTGATCAAAGAGCATTGGTATTGAAAATGTAGAAGGCTCAACAAACTCATACTACATGCTAAACACCACCTGCTGAAAACAATGCAGTAAACATTGCCACAGGGAATGGCAAAATAACTGTGCCAAAACCCTTTGCATCCTGCACTTCTAGGTCCCTACAGTAGAAGCAGGCAAAGGCTGTAATGAGCAGTGTAACCCTCACAGTCTGTGTGTACTTCAGTCATAGATAAGAGGAAAACACATTCCCTAAAAGAAAACTCAAGGAAAAAAAAGATTTAGCCGGAAACATGTTTTAAAAAAAAGGTTTCACTAAGCACTGGTGCCTTAATTAGCAATTATAATGATGTTAAGAGGCTCTCTTCAATACTTTGCTTTGCACTAGGGATTTTTTATTGCATGGCAGTGTCCAAAGCAATTTGAATTCACATGCAGCTCTAAAAAGTACAGAACACTACTCTAGTTCTGTATTTCCCATTGCAACCTAACTTTTTAGCAGAGTTTTCTTTGGTGCGAAAATAGGTCCAGTTTCACTTCCCTCATTGGGTGTATTTCATCTTATGCTCCATATTTCTGTGGAAACGTAATTGTTTCTGTGGGCCAAACAGAAATAGACATATCGACTAATTCTAGTTTTTAGCTTAACCACTTCAGGAAGTGGGATCTCTGTCCCCTTAAGGATGAGAGACTTAAAAAAAAAAGAGTAATTATTACTGTTATTGCCTCACAGTAGTCACGGGGTTAGAAGACAATGAAATTGACTCCACAATGAGATACAGAGTTCTGCTGTCACTGTGACAGCAGAGCCGATGGGTTGCAGCATTGCAGTATCGGTGCAAATGACCGGAGTGGTGGCTGCATGTGAACAAGGAAGTTGAAATCTATGCCCTGGCAGGGATAAGTGGACATAAAAAGGGTGTGTGATTTCAATTAAGCATCTCACTCACTCCTTGGGGAATGGCTGCAATCTTTCTGATCATTGTAGTCTCTTACATATAATCACTTAGGGGTTCTATTAGGTGGAGCAGTTTAATAGCGCTCAAGATGCCTCCTGTTTAAAGGGGTGCCTGATATGTGAATTTTATGCAAATTATATGAAAACTGTAGTCAGGATTTGCATAGCAGGTGCCCCGGGTGCCCACTTTTATAGTGGGTACCCTTTTAAACAAGATTTTGGGGGTTAAGGTAAAGCACTGGGGTTGTTAAGGTTAGACACCGGAGGGTGTTAACCACTTGAGGACCCACCCTTTACCCCCCCTTAAGGACCAGCGCTGTTTTAGCTGATCTGTGCTGGGTGGGCTCTGCAGCCCCCAGCACAGATCAGGGTGCAGGCAGAGCGACCAGATCGCCCCCCTTTTTTCCCCACTAGGGGGATGATGTGCTGGGGGGGTCTGATCGCTCCTGCCTGCCGGGTGTTGCGGGGGGGGGGACACCTCAAAGCCCCCCTCCGCGGCGAAATCCCCCCCCTCCCTCTCCTACCTGGCTCCCCCTGGTGAACCGGGCTGCACAGGACGCTATCCGTCCTGTGCAGCCAGTGACAGGCTGTCCCCTGTCACATGGCGGCGATCCCCGGCCGCTGATTGGCCGGGGATCGCAGATCTGCCTTACGGCGCTGCTGCGCAGCAGCGCCGTACAATGTAAACAAAGCGGATTATTTCCGCTTGTGTTTACATTTAGCCTGCGAGCCGTCATCGGCGGCCCGCAGGCTATTCACGGAGCCCCCCGCCATGAATTGACAGGAAGCAGCCGCTCGCTGCAGCTGGCAACGCAATACTGCGTCGCTGGTCCTGCAGCTGCCACTTTGCCGACGCACGGTATAAGCGTGCGGTCGGCAAGTGGTTAAGGTTAGGTGTGAGGAGTTAAGGCTAGTTGCCCACCAGAGGGGTTAAGGTTAGGCCCCCACCGGGGGGGTTAAGCCACTGAGGGGGGGGGCATTAGGTTAGGCACCCACCACAGGGGTAAAAGTTAGGCTCTGCCAGCAGAGGGTTCTGTGTGAGAGTAGGGAGAGGATAGGTTATAGTAGAATATTACCAATATTTTACTATGAATGAAGCATTAGAATATTGGTAAATTTACCAATATTATCCAACTTTTTTTACATTTATGTATAACATTTTATCCCTACCTCAGACTTAACTATGGATAAAAAAGGAAAGTTTCATTCATTCTTACCAGTTAGTCCTTTTTTTTTTCTTTTAAGGTGCTAAGTCAAGTCACCTAGATAACATAATAGTTTTTTCACATGTCTATCTCCACATCACATATTTTCTGAACTATAGAATCTTTGTATTACTTATAGTTATCTTGGGTGGATTGCTTTAATCTCTACCAACTATCCAAGTTTAGATAAACTACACCAAAGAATGTTACCAAAATGTATTGCAGTGTACAACCTTCTGTTCTGTGGCCATTGGAACACAGCATGCTAATGTTTTAGTTCTGATATTATAGTTAAACTTCATGATTTTCCTGTATAAATCGTTGGTTGTTACGATAAAAAATGTCAGTTGAATATATCATATAAGAGACACACACAGTGATATTTGAGAAGTGAAATTAAGTTTATTGGATGTACAGAAAGTGTGCTATAATTGTTTAAAAAAAATTAGGCAGGTGCATACATTTGAAATAAAAAGAAATTAAATCAATATTTAGTAGATCCTCCTTTTGCAGAAATTACAGCCTCTAATGCTTCCTACAGTTTCCAATGAGAGTCTGGATTCTGGTTAAATGTATTTTGGACCATTCCTCTATCATCTCTTTACAAAACATCTCTAGTTCATTCAGGTTTCATGGCTTCTGAGCATGGACAGCTCTCTTTAACTCACACCACAGATTTTCAACTATATTCAGGTCTGGGGACTGAGATGGCCATTCCAGAAAGTTGTACTTGTTCCTCTGCATGAATACCTTAGTGGATTTTGAGCAGTGTTTAGGGGCGTTGTCTTGTTTAAAGATCCAGCTCCAGCGCAGCTTCATCTTTGTCACTGATTCCTGGACATTGGTCTCCAGAATCTGCTGATACTGAGTGGAATCCATGCGCCCCTCAACTTTGACAAGATTCCCAGTCCCTGCACTGGCCACAAAGCCCCACAGCACCATATTTTACTGTAGGTAGTAGGAGTTTTTCTTGGAATGCTGTGTTTTTCCTCCATGCATAACGCCCCTTGTTATGCCCAAATAACTCAATTTTAGTTTCATCAGCCCACAGCACCTTATTCCAAAATGAAGATGGTTTTTCCAAATGTGCTTCAGCATACCTCAAGCTGCTCTGTTTGTGCTGTGGGCAGAGAAAAGGCTTCCTCTGCATCACTCTCACATACAGCATCTCCTTATGTAAAGTGTGCCGAATGGTTGAACGATGCACAGTGACTCCATCTGCAGCAAGATGATGTTGTAGGTCTTTGGTTCTGATCGGTGGGTTGACTATGACTTTTCTCACCATTTGTCGCTTCTGTTTATCTGAGATTTTTCTTAGTCTGCCATTTTGAGCCTCAACTTTAACTGACCCTGTGGTATTATTCCATTTCCTCAATATGTTCCTAACTGTGGAAACAGACAGTTGAAATCTCTGAGACAGCTTTCTGTATCCTTACCCTAAACCATGATGGTGAACAATCTTTGTTTTCAGGTCATTTGAGAGTTGTTTTGAGACCCCCATGTTGCTACTCTTCAGAGAAAATTAGAAGCGGAGGGCCACTTACAATTGACCCTTTAAATACTCTTTCTCAAAATCAGATTCACCTGTGTATGTAGGTCAGGGGTTACTGAGCTTACCAAGGCAATTTGAGTTCCTATAATTAGTTCTAAAAGTTTTGGAATCAATAAAATGACAACAGTACCCACATTTATGCACCTGCCTAATTTTATTTATACAATTATTGCACACTTTCTGTAAATCCAATAAACTTCATTTAACTTCTCAAATATCACTGTGTGTGTCACCTATATGATGTATTTAACTGACATTTTTTATGGTAACAAACAATGATTTGTAAAGGAAAATCATGCCGATTAACAAGTTTAGCCAAACTTTCGCATTCCACTATATCACTATATATATACAATATATATATATATATATATATATATATATATATATATATATATATATATATATATATATATATATATATATATATATATATATATATATATATATATATATATATATATATATATATATATATATATATATATGAATCTCCTATTTAAATGGTTATTAGACATTCTGAGATATGTAGTTTGTCTGTTTAGTATCCTTTGCCAACTTCAATCTTTTAGCTTTTCTTTAACTAAAGGTTCCTGCAAATCCATACAGCTAAGGGGCTTCAAGCCAGTAATATACGTTTTGTTTTACAATATGTGAAAAACAAGGGTGCTGATTATAAACTTTGTATTATGGCAGAATATATAACCAGGGGAGTAACTATAGAGGAGCAGCCCCCGTGACCACAGGAGTTCCCAGAGCAGTAAGGGGGCCCCAATTACTAATTCACTCTTTAAGGGGTTCATTCTTAAAGAGACTCCATAACAAAAATTGCATCCTGTTTTTTATCATCCTACAAGTTCCAAAAGCAATTCTAATGTGTTCTGGCTTACTGCAGCACTTTATACTATGACTGTCTCTGTAATAAATCAATGTATCTTTCCCCTGTCAGACTTGTCGGCCTGTGTCTAGAAGGCTGCCAAGTTCTTCAGTGTTGTGGTTCTGCTATGAACTCACCCTTCCAGACCCTTCTCTGCACACTGCCTGTGTGTTATTTAGATTAGAGCAGCTTCTCTCTTCTCTCTTATCTTTTACAAGCTGGATAAATCGTCCTCTGAGCTGGCTGGGCTTTCACATACTGAAGAATTACAGACAAGGGCAAAGCTGTTTGCAGGAAGAAAAGAGCAGCCTGAAACTTCAGTGCATGGGGAAAGAAACACACAAATGATCTCTTGAGATTCAAAAGGAATGCTGTATACAGCCTGCTTGTGTATGGATGTATTTTTCTATGTGTGGACATACTGTACATCAACCTACTTCCTGTTTTGGTGGCCATTTTGTTTGTTTACAAACAAACTTTAAAAAACTGTTTTTAACCACTTTTAATGCGGCGAGGAGCGGCAAAATTGTGACAGAGGGTAATAGGAGATGCCCTCTAACGCACTGGTATGTTTACTTTTGAGCGATTTTAACAATACAGATTCTCTTTAAGATCAGGTGATTTTGTGGCTATATTTGTTATGGGTCTGACGATTATAACATCCACAGTTGTTTTATGAATCTTGCAAGATGGGCCCCCAGGCTGTGAGGTTCACCAAGGGTTGGCAAGGGAAAGGGTGTGAAGATTTGGGGACCATAAGATTTGTAGCTAGTAGGATCCAACAAAGTGAGAGTAAGATATATTGTTGAGGGGAGTAAGGGAGAATGGGCCAACTGGGAAGCGTAGAAGGGACCACCAATGGAAGGAGGGGGCTCTGCAGCTGATTGTCCACATAATATTGCAGTTTTTTCTATACCATAAGTATAGACTAACCAGCAAGCTCATGTTGAACCAGAATTCATTGGAGTGTGTGAGGGGCTACAATGGTTCTAAAAGCCCCCTCACTAAAATGCATGGAAAACAAAAAAGTTTGCTTTCTTAAAACAGAAAGTATTTGTGTTAATCAGGTTGGAGTGTGCTCGAGATGTCTCCCAATGCATCACTGCTGAAATATGCAAATCAACCATTGTTGTCCCTAGAAGCTAAACACACATCCAGATCCGCTGGAATGCAGTGATGTGTCTGTACAATTAACAAGCTGACACATTGCATTCCAGCGGATCTGGAGGTGTGTTTAGCTTTTAAGGGCAACAATGGTTGATTTGCATATTTCAGCAGTGATGCACTGGGGACACCTCAGAGCTCACTCCAATCTGAATTATTTAAAATACTTCCTGCTTTAAGAAAACAAACTTTTGTTTTCTATACCATATACATACTTCTTCCTTTTTTGCCTGCCAACCAGGATTTCATTGGCCTATACCCATACCCATGCCTCAATGCCACTTGAAAATGACTGTGAGACCAGATGATTTGAAATCAATATTTTAGGTAACTGAATGAACCACATTAATCTAAAGATTTTAAACATTATTTAGTAATAGTATAAATATATGCAGTTATTAGAACAATCAAAATTGTGAATAAATGCTTTTGTTGGATTAAAATAATAATTTCATTCTAAGTTTTGTAATGCTTACTGATTCATAAAGAATATCTCCTAATCATCACTACTTTTAATGTACTACGGTGTAAAGCAGTCACTTATGCTTACAATTGAAATGATCATGTTTCAGATACTACTTCAACAGTAAGAAAATGATATCTCCTATAAATTATTATACTTTGATCTGTTATCCTTAAAATATAAGCCAGTGAATCTACTAAGCCCCATCATTTTAAAATGCAAACCAATAGCAAAACTAAGCATAAAAGATTCTGCACTTTGAAAAAAAAGTTACAGATAAAATTAAGAGTTGTAAAATGGCTTACTTATTTATAGCTAAAATCCTTTTTTCTGTAAACTTTCTGCTAAAATCACTTGTCATTTGCAAATATCATCCTCTCTCCTCTTATATAAAGTGTTGCATGGCACTTTGCCTTTGACATCCTCAAAATCTTCAAATCTAACATTAATCCTTACAAGGAATTGATCCTGTAACTGTCAAGTGTGTGCATACTTAGTGACAGCTAACAGACAAGCTGCCCTATATTAGAGGAATGAAAAGGAAAGTGTGGTGTAGATTCATGACTTATGCAACACTTCAAAGACCATTTGGTTCGAGGTCTGGTGGCAAAAAATAAGTATGTGCATCTGTATATAAGTAAGGAAAAAGTTCCACACAAACTCCTGTGTGCAATCGAGTCCCAATTTCGAGTTTCAGGCTCGCAGGTGTTGCTATGCGAGTCCGAAACATGTCAGCTCCTTGACGGCATGGCTTTTTACCTGCATTAATAAAATTGGGACTCGATTGCACACAGGAGTTTGTGTGGAACTTTTTCCTTCCTTGTTGCACATTTGGGTCAAGTCGCCTGGTTCCAGCACTACCCGGGTGTCCGAGGTGTAGCGGAATTCACCTACCAGCTTGTGTCTGTATTAAATATATATATATATATATATATATATATATATATATATATATATATATATATATATATATATATATATATATAATTTGTTATTGTTATTATGTAACATAGCTAAATTCCTTTTTATGACAGCCCCACGGTGCATATAGGGAACATATAGGGTGCATGAGGGAACTGTCCCTCAAAGTAGCTCACAATCTAGTCCCTACCATAGTCATATGTCTATGTATGTATTGTGTAGTGCATGTATATTTTAGTATATGGTCAATTTTAGGGGGAAGCCAATCAACTTATCTGTATGTTTTTTGGGGGGTGTGGGAGGAAACCGGAGTGCCCGGAGGACACCTACACAAACACGGGGAGAACATACAAACTCCTTGCAGATGTTGACCTGGCTGGGATTCAAACCGGGGACCCAGCATGGCACGGCGAGAACGCTTACCACTATGCCAACGTGCTGCCAGGCCGTCATGCAGTTGGTCAAAATGCTTTCCATAGTGAATCTGTAGACATTAACCAGCAGCTTCTGCACAAGGTTAGCAATATATATATATATGTGTATATATATATATATATATATCGCGTATATATATATATATACCATATATATATATATATACCGTATATATATATATATATACCGTATATATATATATATATATACCGTATATATATATATATATATACCGTATATATATATATATATATATATATATATATATATATATATATATATATATACTATATATATATATACCATATATATATATATATATACCATATATACTATATATATATATATATATACCATATATATATATATATACCATATATATATATATACCATATATATATATACCATATATATATATACCATATATATATATATACCATATATATATATATATATACCATATATATATATATACACCATATATATATATACCATATATATATATACCATATATATATATATACACCATATATATATATATATATACCATATATATATATATATATACCATATATATATACCATATATATATATATATACCATATATATATATATATATACCATATATATATATATATATACCATATATATATGTATATATATATATATATATACCATATATATATATATATATATATATATATATATATATATATACCATATATATATATATATATATATATATATATATATATATATATATATATATATATATATATATATATATATATATATATACCATATATATATATATATATATATATACCATATATATATATATATATACCATATATATATATATATATACCATATATATATATATATATACCATATATATATATATATATATATACCATATATATATATATATATATACCATATATATATATATATATATATATATACCATATATATATATATATATATACCATATATATATATATATATATACCATATATATATATATATATACCATATATATATATATATATACCATATATATATGTATATATATATATATATATATATATATATATATATATATATATACCATATATATATATATATATATACCATATATATATATATATATACCATATATATATATATATATATATATATATATATATGTATATATATATATATATATATATATATATATATATATATATATACCAATATATATATATATACAGTGGAGGAAATAATTATTTGACCCCTCACTGATTTTGTAAGTTTGTCCAATGACAAAGAAATGAAAAGTCTCAGAACAGTATCATTTCAATGGTAGGTTTATTTTAACAGTGGCAGATAGCACATCAAAAGGAAAATCGAAAAATAACCTTAAATAAAAGATAGCAACTGATTTGCATTTCATTGAGTGAAATAAGTTTTTGAACCCCTACCAACCATTAAGAGTTCTGGCTTCCACAGAGTGGTTAGACACTTCTACTCAATTAGTCACCCTCATTAAGGACACCTGTCTTAACTAGTCACCTGTATAAAAGACACCTGTCCACAGAATCAATCAATCAAGCAGACTCCAAACTCTCCAACATGGGAAAGACCAAAGAGCTGTCCAAGGATGTCAGAGACAAAATTGTAGACCTGCACAAGGCTGGAATGGGCTACAAAACCATTAGCAAGAAGCTGGGAGAGAAGGTGACAACTGTTGGCGCGATTGTTCAAAAATGGAAGGAGCACAAAATGACCATCAATCGACCTCGCTCTGGGGCTCCACGCAAGATCTCACCTCGTGGGGTGTCAATGGTTCTGAGAAAGGTGAAAAAGCATCCTAGAACTACACGGGAGGAGTTAGTGAATGACCTCAAATTAGCAGGGACCACAGTCACCAAGAAAACCATTGGAAACACATTACACCGGAATGGATTAAAATCCTGCAGGGCTCGCAAGGTCCCCCTGCTCAAGAAGGCACATGTGCAGGCCCGTCTGAAGTTTGCCAATGAACACCTGAATGATTCTGTGAGTGACTGGGAGAAGGTGCTGTGGTCTGATGAGACCAAAATAGAGCTCTTTGGCATTAACTCAACTCGCTGTGTTTGGAGGAAGAAAAATGCTGCCTATGACCCCCAAAACACCGTCCCCACCGTCAAGCATGGGGGTGGAAACACTTTGCTTTGGGGGTGTTTTTCTGCTAAGGGCACAGGACAACTTAATCGCATTAACGGGAAAATGGACGGAGCCATGTATCGTGAAATCCTGAACGACAACCTCCTTCCCTCTGCCAGGAAACTGAAAATGGGTCGTGGATGGGTGTTCCAGCACGACAATGACCCAAAACATACAGCAAAGGCAACAAAGGAGTGGCTCAAGAAGAAGCACATTAAGGTCATGGAGTGGCCTAGTCAGTCTCCGGACCTTAATCCAATAGAAAACCTATGGAGGGAGCTCAAGCTCAGAGTTGCACAGAGACAGCCTCGAAACCTTAGGGATTTAGAGATGATCTGCAAAGAGGAGTGGACCAACATTCCTCCTAAAATGTGTGCAAACTTGGTCATCAATTACAAGAAACGTTTGACCTCTGTGCTTGCAAACATGGGTTTTTCCACTAAGTATTAAGTCTTTTATTGTTAGAGGGTTCAAAAACTTATTTCACTCAATGAAATGCAAATCAGTTGCTATCTTTTATTTAAGGTTATTTTTTCGATTTTCCTTTTGATGTGCTATCTGCCACTGTTAAAATAAACCTACCATTGAAATTATACTGTTCTGAGACTTTTCATTTCTGTGTCATTGGACAAACTTACAAAATCAGTGAGGGGTCAAATAATTATTTCCTCCACTATATATATATGTATTTTTTTTTCCTTTTGCAGAAATGTACATATGAGTAATTTAGAGGCAGCTATTCATGAAGGCATTATAAGACTACTGCATTGTGAGGGATGAGGATGCTGGAAGCAGGAATTACATTCCATGAGTTAGTTATTGAAGATGCCAAAGGCACTTGCCTGTGAATGATAGATACTGAGGAGCCACAGAGAAGCAAAGTGATCCCAATGGAGCAGAAAACCCAGGTGTATTCTCTAAAAAAAGGAATTAAGAGCATATATCACATCAGTTAGTATGTATTGGTGGTGGAGGTTCCCAGATTCAATGTGATTATTTCCTGTTCTCATCTATGCTAGTTAATTAAACTACATACATTATCTTTGTTGTGGGAGATTACTTCAGTCAATACTGCAAATTGTGTTTTAGATATTTTTTCCACACTGTGCTTTTTCCAACACCTATATAAATTATCACATGTAATGGCCATTTCTACAAATTGCTGTCTGAAAAAATGTTCAGACAATGTTTTATCTATGAAGAAAAAAAAAAAAACTACCTGCAGAAGTATTTATTTATTTTATTTATTTATTGTATTTATAAAGCGCCAACATATTACGCAGCGCAGAGTACAGCAAATGGCAGCCAAAATGTATCAATTGCTAGCAGTCTGTTATTTTATTGAATGCTTTATGAATACCGATAAGGCCAAGTAGTGAATTCAAGCATTATTCTAAATTTCATAGTATTCTTTCAAAAATGTTTATGTTCTATGTCTTATCAATTTTATAAATAAAGATGTAATTTTTTATACATGTCTGTGTAGTTGATAAGTACCAAAACAATAGTTCATAGCTACATATAAGGCACAGATCCGATCCTGCCCCCTGGGAGAGGGGATCTGATCCTATTGTTGTGCAATAAATACTTGAATTTTCATTGAGTCATATTGGCTATTATGTCCCTCAGGGGAGTTAAGCCAACCACTACCTCTCCCTTTTAAACTGCTTTTTATTATTTTATCATTTTGGGTGCCTCCTTTCTCCAGTTAACAAACTTGGTGTAGTGGATTTTTATTTATTGCTATGTGTACTTATTGGTTACCCTGATAAATACTTAATGGTATATTTAACATTCTATGGGTGAAATTTAAATTACAGAGATTTAAAAAAAGTATTAAAAAACACTTGGGGAGAGGTCAAGTTACAACTTGTGATTAGGCATAAATGAGGGGGAATTAGACAGGCTAAACTCTAAATACATACATGATGCATTTCTCTTTGTTTTCCTTCTGTCCTGTGCATGAGTTCAGGTCCACTTTAAAGTGCTATGAAACCCAGCATTTCTTCTTTGTTCTAAAAGATTATTTACAGCATATTATATACTACCACCATTTTTTTTACTTGAACAGCATTCAACTAGTTAAACACAGGATTTACAAGCTCCCTGCAGGGAAAGCTGGACACATCAAACTGGAGATAACATTATCTTGTGTTTGTTTACATTCCTCACTTGATACAATTAAGTATTCTCTCGCAAGTCAGACACTCCAGAACACAGACAGATGCTCAGAAAACATTTCCACACATATTACAATATGAATAAATCAGTTATGAATAAAATGCAATGTCAGCTCTCAGAGCAAGAACAAAATTGTACTTTGGGAACTTGTAATTTCTAAATGAATAATAATACTGATGCACAAAAGCAAGTATGATAACTGTATGGAAGATAAAAAAGTAGGAAAACATTTTTTATTTAATATTATGTCAGAGTTTTATACCGCTTTAAGGTGTCAGAACATCTAAAAATGTTTAAATAAAACAAATACATTTATTGTCATAACAAACAATAATGTATACATACATGCAAACCTAAAGGCACACTAGATTACAATTGTTACAGATAAGGATGCAGACAAAAAGTGCTGAATTTTACAGGATGCAAATACTGACCACAAAAGCACCACTGTGCACAAAAAGTGCCCAGACTCAGTATCTTCTATAATCTATGAGAAAGGGGGCTGTCTATCATGTACTAAAATATTTTGCCATTTTAATCTCACAGCAAAGAGACGTATGATCCACGTAAAACATTTACATGCTACCTTATAAAGCCATCAGAGCTTGCAACAATAATTCATAATTAATCCATCCCATGCAATGTCTTGAGGTTTATTTCCTGTAACATTTTGCTTTGTGGCGTATGCCTTCATAATTAGCAGGACTGCTCTCTCTGCTACAGCGGCAGATGTTAACATTCATTGATCTGCTTTACAAAATATTAAAAACATTAACTCAGTGCTCTTGCATTTCCTGGAACACTGTCATATGTAATCTAGACCACATAAACCTAGAAATGTTGACCTTGAAAAAAAAATAAAGGAAAGACAATAAACTGCATACCCAGCTCAGATGTGAGCTCTGTCAGAATGATTTCTTATTCTATTTTATTCAAGCATTGCCAAGCTTTATCACTTCCCTGTTCAACTCTTATAGTGGTGGCAGCCCACTTGAATTGGTAAATAGCTTAGATGAAGCATACATATGCTTTTTACATTGTCAAAGTGATTTAGATGATATTTGCTCTTTAAGTATAAGGATAACAATCATTTAGATTAAAATGGTACATTGACTGGAAATGCCCCTTGACTGCTGGAGAAAAAGTAGTAAATATATACGAAAATTTATATAGCACTTTGAATTATATATATATAGATAGCAGTGACAAGATGTGGCTTTTAATAGTACATATATTGTTAAGGCAGCCAAAGTGCTGAAGGAAAGTTTGGCACTGCTGCTGTTTGTTTTACCATGTCTACAAGCCCATTAATCTTACAACTCAACATTAACAATGTATAAACATTTTTAACAAAATACAAAACAGCACTAGGTGATGATTTTTTTCTTTCTGTTCAAGTTTATTCTAATAATGTTACAATAAATTGGGTCTGACTTACTGAAGCATCTCCAAGCATCTCCAGTTAGCACAGTTTGAGAAAAAAGAAGCCTGCATTTTTAAAAGATTGTTGGCTATTATGTGTTAAAACATTGCTGCCTTCACCAGGGTTATGTTGAAACTTATCAGTGGTTGCTGAAAGATATTATATTAAATGAGCACATTGGTGATTTTAGTATTAAACACACACACACAACAAAAACAAAAACAAAAAATTACAAACAACAAAAACTCCAAAAAAAGTAAAAAACAAACATGCCTCTTCTGGCCTACAAAGGTCCCTGCAGCTGCGTTTTGTGAGAGAGAAAGGTTTTAACCAGATTGTGACAGTTACTCTGTGGCACTGGTGCTCTGACTCTTCCATCTCCCCAGCACACTCCGTTACATACTTCAAGACGCAGATAGGTGTATTTAATTGAGGGGGGTTTATGTAAATTAAATGTTATTATACCAGAGGAGGCACATTTGTCATTTCTTTTTTGATTTTGTTTCATTTAAATCAGCTGCAACATTAGCTCTTTTTTTCCAGTGAGGACTTATTTGTTTAAAATTTGCTTAAATGATTTGATTGAGCTTAAAGGGAACCCGATGTGGGGATCTACATTAATATAAACAATGCTACCTGATCTGGGGGGCCAGCTGGATCTCCTCTGCTCTCCTCCGCTCCTGTGGTCTGCTCTTCTTTAGGCTCGGTTTTGTGACTCCTGGGGTCATGACTCTGGAATAGCTGCTGACACACAGAGTAGCATGCAGGGAGGCGGCAGTGAGATGGGTCAGGAAGAGACAAAGCTGCCCAATGGCAGCCGGGGAAGGCCTGCAAGAATGCCCCCAGTGGGCAGGGAATACCTCTTTTCCCTTAACCTTGAGATAAGCGACAATCGCTTGTTGCCAATTTCGGGGGTGATAGCGCTGCAGTGGGAGGTCAGAGAGCTGCATGGGGGGGACTGAGAGGCATGTCCTGTAGCAAGGAACATGCCTCTGTTTCCCAGCCGCCCCCCTCCCACTGCCACACCGCCTCAGGTACACTTTAAGCACTGGCATTTCCTTTGATTGTAACAAAAAATAAAATCTCAGCTTGTCCCAATTAATAAAAAAAAAGAAAAGAAAAATAATTTTCTTGCAATTACACACCAACCACTCACTCACATTTATTTCAGCAACCTTGACTGTGATATGAATCGGGAAAGGGTTGCACATCCAAACCACTCAATTAGCAAAGTGCTACTTAGCCTCTTTGGACAATTTGTTGGCTAGCATTTTTTGCCTTGTAGCAGTAGAATTTCAGGTTCAGTTCCTGGCCAAGATCTGATCTGGAAGGTAAGACAGAGTGAAGATGCTGAAACAAATTCCAGCACTGCTGTCATGGTGAATACATAGTCATTTATTTCTCACGAAAGTATAAACATAAAAAGCAACATACCAGTGAGTTGCGACAGTGGGTAGTAGGCAATGAGTACTAGCCGGATGGCCGTTTTGTGCTCTATCTATGGCACTTCCACCGAGGCTGAGTCTGTCCAATCTGGATGCAGTTTGAATGTTTTTCACCTGTCTGCCTGGATTTCCAGTTCATCCCACATTTCAAAAACATACTGGTATCTGAAATTACTTCTCTGCAAAAATTTACATAGACTATGATAACGATATTAGATTACTGCAATTGCAACTAGAGATGTTTGTAGATGTTTAAACATGCCTTAGTCAATTATATACTGCTCTATTAACCCTCCTGGCGGTTTATTAAAATCCGCCAGGGGGCAGCACAGCCGTTTTTTTTTTATTTATTTTTCTATATCATGTAGCGAGACAAGGTCCCCCCAGCCCCTCCGATTGTCTCCTGGAGGGCTTCCCCACGTTGCCATGGTGACAGGCGGGATGACATCACCGACGTCCTCAACGTCGTGACATCAAAGGGGACTCCGATCCACCCCTCAGCGCTGCCTGGCACGGGCCAGGCAGCGCACGGGGGTCGGGGGGGGCGGCTGCAGCGCGACGGATAGCGGCGGATCGGCGGGGTGCGGCAGCGGTCAGATTGCACACGCAGCTAGCAAAGTGCTAGCTGCATGTAGCAAAAAAAATTATGCAAATCGGCCCAGCGGGGCCTGAGCGGTGCCTTCTGGTGGCATAGCCCGAGCTCAGCTCAGGCTTACCGCCAGGAAGGTTAAAGAAGCTGTGGATATCAAAAATAAAAAAAAAATTGTCATGTGAATAGAACTGTGGATTCCATAGCAGACAGCACCTATAACTTGTTATTTTCATATTTTTTAAATGCCAATCAATAAAATGCCTTTTAAGTCTCTAGAATAATGGGGACGTTAATTTTTAACCTACTTTTTGGTACTTGTTCAATTGCAGTGAATTGTGAATGATACAAAGTTATTTTAAACAGAAGATGAAAAAAAATATATATTTCCTAGGAGAAATCTTAGGAGAAAATGTGAATTCAATAAGGGCCTATGACTCAGAGTAACAAGTTACACATAGGTGCTAATTGTGGTGCAGCGATTTCTCTCCTTTATTCCCAGCCATGGGCGGGGTCTAAGAGTGGCCTAGTCTTGTGCAAGGTGAAGAGCAGAGCATTGGCAGCATCATACATTACCTTGCTCCAGTGGAGCGTCATGTCCTCCGTGCCTCACTCCTCACTGTATCCACAGCAAAGCCTATCTCCCTGCAGTTCCTGTCTGTGCATGCAGGCTCGTACTGACCCAGCGATGTTCCGAGGAAAACATCGGTAGGCCTTTATATGACTGTGTGATGTCACCACTCATGTGAGGTGGTGGGCCCCTCTCCTCTCTGCACTCCTCCGTCTGAGCCAGCAGCAGAGTAGCTATCAGCAAACTGCGCTTTGCTCTGGGGGCGTTGCCATTCTGCGTGCAGTTTGAGTGCCAGCCTCTATTCTCTTTCCTGCGCTGATTGGCTGGATTCTTCCCTTTCTGACATAAGCACCGCCCACCCTCTCCCTTCTCCTAGGATTGCTCTCCAGTCTCCACGTGTGGCGGCAGGTTTAAATGGCAGTTTCCCTTGCTGTCTCTGGCTGGCCAGGAATTTCTCATTCTGCTCCTCACACAGTGTCCAGGGCTCTGCACGCAGCGGTGTGAGGAGCTTATCTAATGCATTCCCCCTCCTGGCTGCTCTCTCGTTATAAGGAGGGGGAGGGGGGCAGATGTGAGCAAGCAGGAGGCTGCATCAATAAGGACAGCAGAGGCAAAAGAGTGAGTAATCTCGTGTATCTTTCACTTTGCCTGAGCAGAGTTATCCCAGCAGCAGGCATTATCCCAGATCAGACATTACACCAGCATCAGAGAGCCAGTCACATGTTCGCTGGAAAGTTACTTCCTGCATTAGCCTCCGTGATTTTCCTCTGCTCTGCTCTGTGATGCAGGCAGGGTGTCTGCTGGGCTAGTGTGTGAGGGATCAGTGAAGGATGTGGATGGATTCTGACAGGAGCTTATCTCCTGCACTCTGGTGTGTCGGGTGTCACAGGAGCTGGATGACTGTCAGTGCAGGATCAGCAGAAGGATGCTGCCATGAGTAAAAGGTATGCTGCTTACCTGCTGTACCCTGCACTTCACAAGTTTAGCATGTCAACAGGGCCGGGCCGAGGCATAGGCTGGAGAGGTTCCAGCCTCAGGGCGCAGTGTAGGAGGGGGCGCAGAATTCATTCAGCTGTCATTCCTAATTGTGTTTGAAGCAGAAATAAATAAGAAAAGGGGATACATAGCAGTGACTGCAAGCCAGATAACTAGATATTAACCTCCCTGGCGGTAAGCCCGAGCTGAGCTCGGGCTATGCCGCCGGGAGGCACCGCTCAGGCCCCGCTGGGCCGATTTGCATAATTTTTTTTGTTACACGCAGCTAGCACTTAGCTAGCTGCGTGTAACCTCCGATCGCCGCCGCTACCCGCCGATCCGCCGCTATACCCGTCGCCGCAGCTGCCCCCCCCCCCAGACCCCGTGTGCTGCCTGGCCAATCAGTGCCAGGCAGCACTGTGGGGTGGATCGGATTCCCCTTTGACGTCACGACGTCGATGACGTTGGTGATGTCATCCCGCCCCGTCGCCATGGCGACGGGGGAAGCCCTCCAAGAGATCCCGATCGGAGGGGCTGGGGGGATGTCACTCAGCAGCGGCTATCCTGTAGCGAGACATTGTCTCGCTACATGAAAAAAATAAAAAAAATTAAAAAAAAGGGATTTGCTGCCCCCCTGGCGGATTTTAACAAACCGCCAGGGAGGTTAAGGTGTTGGGGAGGTTGTGGGCCCTATGGTGCCTCTTAGTCTAATAGCAATCAGTGTGTGATAGCTCGGGTGGCAGGGATGGAGGGGCACACGTTGGTGTCTCAGCCTTGGGTGCTGGAGGACCTTGTCCCGGCTCTGCATGTCAATATTATCAATATAATGAGCGTTTGTGTTTATGCAGCAGTCTGTAGAGACAGCAGTGATTGTGGCTGCATGCTTACAGTGTACCTGAGATGGTACACTGTGCAATATTTATACAGCATCCACTCTGATCTCTTGTATACCTTGTCCTGTAGAATCCAGTGTACTCTGTCTTGCTCCCCAGTGCCTGATAGGTCTGAAAATAGAAGCAAGAAGTATATGGAGGCTGCCATTTTTATTTCCAATTAAACAATACCAGTTGCCTGACAGCCCTGCTGATCTATGTGGCTGCAGTAGTGTCTGAATCACACCAGAAACAAGCATGCAGCTAATCTTGTCTGATCTGACAATAATGCCAGAATCACCTGATCTGCTGCATGCTTGTTCGGGGCCTATGGCTGAAAGTATTAGAGGCAGAGGATCAGCAGGACAACCGGGCAACTGGTATTGCTTAAAAAGAAATAAATATGGCAGCCTCCATATCCCTTTTTGTTACAATTATCCTTTAAGCTTAATAAGGAAGAAAAAAAGTGTTATTCATAGGCCGGTTTAGCTCTACCCACTTGCTCTACCACCTTGTCTGTTTAAAAAATAATACCACCACTCTGCCACTGTTTCCTTTCTCAAGCACACGTTGGCAGAGTGGGCAGGGCCAAAGTTGTGAAGAGGCTCAGGCAAGATGGCGAGACCCAGCACAGGAGGAGAACACTGGTGACACAATGTGCACATGCTGCTGCTATCCCCAGTGCCTCAGACAGAGCAGGCACTAAGTGCAGTACTCTGTGCGCACTAACCCTTTTTTCATAATATGAATCCGAAAGTGAGTGCACTACTGTGCAACACAGCAGCAGTGGTTGGTTTAGGCTCAGGGCATTTTACAGAGTACATAGTCATGTCACTGACTGTCCAGAGGAGCTCACACTTTAATCCTGTCATAGTCTAATGTCCTTACATATAATTATGTAGTTATATAGCACTGACACCTTCTGCAGCATTTTATAGAGTACATAGTCCTGTCACTGACTGTCCTCAAATGAGGTCACACTCTAATCCTACCATAGTCCTAGTCTAATGTCATGCTATATTATTATTATGTATTCATAGGACATTGACATCATCTGCAGCACTAAACAGAATACAGGGGACTGTATAGGGGAGGGGGACCACTATACCTCACTAGGTAATGCTGTTATGGGGACCGCTAGAGTAGGGTATGAGCGCCAAATCATGGGGCGAGTGGGCCCCAGGCTGAAATTTCACTGGTGGGCCCCTAGTGTCCCAGTCCGACCCTGTGTGCATGTCATGTGGCATGCATCAAGGCTGCAAAGTGACTACAGTAAGGAGAGGAGTGAGGACATGCTGCTCAATAGGAACAAGGCAATGTATGATGCTGCCACTACACTGCTCTACACAGGACCAAGCCCCCCCCCCCCCCCCCCCCCCCCACACACACACACACTCCAAATGCACTGCAATCTTTGAGAAGGCCAGCCAGCAGAGTTGCTGATGGGGCCCCCAGGACCACATTATGTTTCTGCTCCCAACAGAGACCAATACGAGAGTGCTGGGTATAGAGCAAGCTGCTTCCCTGAAGTGTGGCATGCAGAGGCCAAGACAGAAGCAGCAGTGGGCACGTGGAAAGAGCATGTAATTTCTGGACAGTCCCACCCAAACTAGGGAAGCTGTGGGCTCTGATAATGTAAATTCATTGCCAATAGCATCTGAAATGCAGGGCAAATGCAAGTCAAACGCGACTCAAACACATCTAAAACTCAGTCCTTTTTTTCTTTAAATGTTATATTTAAAGAAGGTTTATTAGACTTGCTACTGTTACTGACTCCTGTATGCATTTACCTAAACCATTCTCTGTTTAGTGGTTGGAAGTTAATCAGATTGATCCTGACAATGCAACCTGCCAACTCTCTCTTTAAATGGCTTCTACATATAATGCTGTCTTTCAACAGTTCCTAATTATATTATGTTTGTTAAAGGGAGGATTTATGTGCAAACTGTGCCATAAAGCATATTTATGGCACTTACCGTGTAGCTGCTATTGTATAATCTTCATCCCTTAATATTTTATGTACTTAATTTCTTCAATAAATGCTTCCTGACAGAAAGTAAAGTAAACCTTTGACTCAAACACATTTTTAATTTGTAAATTTTACTACAGACTTACGGGGAGATTTATCAACAAAGCACCTAATTTACCAAAGAATAACATAATACTTGTATGACCACATTAAGGGCTGTGATCATTAGTGAATAGTAAAAATATGTGTGAATTATGTACATGTATATCAGAATATACAGAATCTTCTCAAAAAATTAGCATATTGTGATAAAGTTCATTATTTTCTGTAATGTACTGATAAACATTAGACTTTCATATATTTTAGATTCAAATACACACAACTGAAGTAGTTCAAGCCTTTTATTGTTTTAATATTGATGATTTTGGCATACAGCTCATGAAAACCCAAATTTCCTATCTCAAAAAATTAGCATATTTCATCCGACCAATAAAAGAAAAGTGTTTTTAAAACAACAAAAGTCAACCTTCAAATAATTATGTTCAGTTATGCACTCAATACTTGGTCGGGAATCCTTTTGCAGAAAAGACTGCTTCAATGCGGCGTGGCATGGAGGCAATCTATCCTGTGGCACTGCTCAGGTGTTATGGAGGCCCAGGATGCTTCGATAGCGGCCTTAAAGAGACACTGAAGCGAAAAAAAATGATGATATTATGATTTGTATGTGTAGCACAGCTAAGAAAAAAAACATTAAGATCAGATACATCAGTCTAATTGTTTCCAGTGCAGGAAGAGTTGAGAAACTCCAGTTGTTATCTCTATGCAAAAAAGCTATTAAGCTCTCCAACCAACTTGGTCGTGGAGAGGGCTGTTATCTGACTTTTATTATCTCAACTGTAATTGAACTGTTTACTTTTCCTCTAGCAGAGGAGAGTTTATTACTTCACAGACTGCTCTGAAAGACTCATTTTGAATGCTGAGTGTTGTGTAATCTGGACATATTATAGAGTGATGCAATGTTAGAAAAAACACTATATACCTGAAAATAAAAATATGAGAATATTTTCTTTGCTGCTAATCTTCTAGTAATTATTCATAGTACACAACCAATTCATTATATCATATATAGTTTTTCGCTTCAGTGTCTCTTTAAGCTCATCCAGATTGTTGGGTCTTGCGTCTCTCAACTTTCTCTTTATAGATTCTATATGGGGTTCAGGTGAGGAGAGTTGGCAGGCCAATTGAGCACAGTAATACCATGGTCAGTAAACCATTTACCAGATGTTTTAGCACTGTGAGCAGGTGCCAGGTCGTGCTGAAAAATGAAATCTTCATCTCCATAAAGCTTTTCAGCAGATGGAAGCATGAAGTGCTCCAAAATCTCCTGGTAGCTAGCTGCATTGACCCTGCCCTTGATAAAACACAGTGGACCAACACCAGCAGCTGACATGGCACCCCAGACCATCACCGACTGTCGGTACTTGACACTGGACTTCAGGCATTTTGGCATTTCCCTCTCCCCAGTCTTCCTCCAGACTCTGGCACCTTGATCTCCGAATGACATGTAAAAGTTGCTTTCATTCGAAAAAAGTACTTTGGACCACTGAGCAACAGTCCAGTGCTGCTTCTCTGTTGCCCAGGTCAGGTGCTTCTGCCGCTGTTTCTGGTTCAAAAGTGGGTTCATGCTTCCATCTGCTGAAAAGCTTTATGGAGATGAAGATTTCATTTTTCAGCACGACCTGGCACCTGCTCACAGCGCCAAAACCACTGGTAAATGGTTTACTGACCATTGTATTACTGTGCTCAATTGGCCTGCCAACTCTCCTTTCCTGAACCCCATAGAGAATCTGTGGGATACTGTGAAGAGAAAGTTGAGAGACACAAGACCGAACACTCTGGATTTGCTTAAGGCCGCTATCGAAGCATCCTGGGCCTCCAAAACACCTGAGCAGTGCCACAGGCTGATTGCCTCCATGCTGATTGCCTCCAAGTATTGAGTGCATACTGAACATAATTATGTGAAAGTTGACTTTTTTTGTTTTAAAAACACTTTTCTTGTATTGGTCAGATGAAATATGCTAATTTTTTGAGATAGGAAATTTCGGTTTTCATGAGCTGTATGCCAAAATCATCACTATTAAAACAATAAAAGGCTTGAACTACTTCAGTTGCGTGTATTTTAATCTAAAATATATGAAAGTCTAATGTTTATCAGTACTGTATATCTGAAACACTTTCCTGGATCTACCTCAATGCCTGCAACTGCTCAAGTCCTGAATGACTAACAATTAGGGCCCGTTTCCACTAGCGTTGTGGATGCGAGGCGATCGCCGGTACTTCCGGTTGTCTTCCATACATCCGAATGCGGTGTCATGCGTCTTCCCATCGGCGGCTATGGGGACTCGGATGCGTGCCCCGGAAAACTGCAGCACGCTATCCATAATTTTATAGCTAAATGTACATTCGGGAGGGTAATTCACTATTCCAACTTTAAAGTGAAAAAAAGACAAAAAAGCATGCATACCACACCTCATATATTAGGATTCACTAACTGAATCCTGGCCATTGTTATTGATGAAAATAATCAGGGGCAGATCTGCCATGATGCAGCCTGAAGAGCATCATTCAGGTGGTAGATTGGCTGGGGGCGGCACCAGGCACAATGCTTCTTATCCCCCTGCTTGCTCCAATGAAGAAGGAGCTGCCATTGAAGAAGGGGAGACCAGGACATGCCCTTAGGAGAGCCACAGGCACCTCCACTGGAGCTTGAGGCAGGTAAGTGACCACCTATACTGGGAGCACCTGGGCACCTATACTTGGCTACCTATTTTGGGGGCACCAATCCCTGGCTACCTATACTGGGGACACCTATACCTTGCTACTTATACTGGGGCACCTTTGCCTGGCTTCTTATACTGGGGGAACTTATGCCTGGCTACCTATACTGGGGCAGCTATACTTTGCTACCAATACTGGGGGCGCCTGCTACTTATACTCTGGGCACCTATACCTGGCTTCCTATACTGAGGGCACTTAAACCTGGCTACCTATATGGGGGCACCTATATCTGGCTACCTATACTGGGTGCACCTATATCTGGCTACCTATACTGGGGGTACCTGTACCTGGCTACCTATACTGGGGAACCTATACTTATACTGGGGGCACCTATACCTGGCTACCTTACTACCTATACTGAGGGTATTTTTTGACCACACCATGGTTAATGTGCAGTGCAAATTTTTGGGTACTGTGCAATCATTCCAAATGGGAGTGCACATTCTCACAAGTTTGCCTCCGGCAGCAAAAAGTCTAGAACTGGCCCTGCAAATAATATAAAAAAATGTGCCCTCCTTCTAAGCCCCATTAATACTTTGTTCCCCATGCAGATAGATACTCTTCAGGGAATTCAGAGCCATCCCCTATCTGGGAATAGGAAAACATATGGAGGTTCCTTTATTATTAAAGGGAACCTAAACTGAGAAGGATATGGATGTTTCCTTTTAAACAATACCAATTGCCTGGCAGTCCTGCTGATCTCTTTGGCTGTAGTAGTGACTGAATCACACACCTGAGACAAGCATGCAGCTAATCCAGTCTGACTTCAGTCAGAGCACCTGATCTGCATACTTGTTCAGGGGCTGTGGCTGAAAGTATTAGAGACACAGAATCAGCAGGAGAGTCAGGCAACTGGTATTATTTTAAAAGGAAAAATTCACATCCTTCTCAGTTTAGGTTCCCTTTAAAGGCTACTCCGAGATTCCATTTCCCCTTCCCCTGTCCAATGCCTATCCAACCTCCTTGAGCATGTGAAATTTGTAAACCTCTTGTCCATAACTATAATCAAGTTTGTCCTACAAAGGGGGGGGGCTGAGTTGCCCCCTTTTGCAGAGTGTTTTCCAATATTAGGGACCAAATGGGCTAATATTGCTTATGCTTAGGAGTCTGTGGGGTTACAGATTTAATGTGGAATACCATACTGCATGAGGAGAAAGGAGATAATGGAACCTCTTATCTGTAATAATTTTCAAAAAGCAATTTTTTATTGTTTGACACACTGCAGATGGTGATGGACATGCATGTGCACATTACTGTCAAAATGTATATGAATGGCCTTAGCACTGTAGAGTCACTGCATACTTGTTTTATTAATGCTAGAGCAGATCATAATCTGGCTTGGGAGTTAGCCAGCAATATATAGGGAAATGCCCTGTTTGCCCATTCACTTCAATAGACCCATGTGCGGCTCTATTGGAGTGAATGCACTAAAAATCTTGAACTTTTGAGCTTCTAATAAGTGGTAGCCAATATCTTTTGGTGAGCTCAACATATTTCTCTATGCATTTTTCCTTTAAAACAGATATTTCCCAAGGTCAGCCCATACAAAGCTTTGCATATTGTATAGCCACAGAATTATCATGTGCTATAATATATAATTTTTTCAGAAAAAAAATCGCATAGAGTGGAGCAAAACCACTATATGCACTGAAATAAAAAAGTTAGACAATAGAAACATGAGTTTAGTGATAATAGCATTTGTAATAAAAACACAAAACAGGTACATTCACTTAGCTCCCCCCTCTGCTGTAGGACCTTTCATAAAATCAACTTGATAGAATTGGTAGTATTGGTGCTCGGATTACATATTACAATAGGACTATAAATATAAGAGCTGTGGTTTGCTGCAGCATATATAGGGCTTACTGCATTATGCTAGCAGTGCATACAATCCATTAAGTACCGCATATTCATTGCACCCGTGCACCTCGAAAATACATCATTTGAGAGTAAAAACAAATTAAGTAGCTTACAAGAAATATCAATACAATTATAAGCAAGGCCAAAAGCGTATGTCTTAATGGTTGGTCGATAGAATTCTATCCCAAACTGAAACATGCCCTTCTTTGTTCTCGCTTGTTAATTGATTACCATTTACAATGCTTTGTATAGTACTTTTCATGAAAATAATGCACAAGAAAGCAAGCACTCTCACAAAGCTTCAACAATTTTGCACACATACTGTGCAAGATCACATTGACCCCTACTTTTGTTTATTCTGTTCAGAAGCATGCAACTTTTAAAGACTTGGCCATGCCCTTGATAAAATGAAAAGTAATAATGCACAATGGATGCATCTCACTTTAGAATGTTTACAGTGTATCAACGTCAAACACTTTCTTAATTCATTTGTGATCAGTGCTGGAGGTCTATTAATCTACTTCCATGCTGTTCCCCCACTTCTGCCAATTTGATAGCATGGGCTCAGGTCCCAGAGTCTAAGAAAACAGCCAAACCACAAGCAGCCAATAAAAACAGAGTAAACACAAAGTTGTCACTTTAAATCCTTCTGTTTGTGCTCGATCTGTGAGCAGAAAGAACTAGCTTGTGCAGTTTCATGGAATTCAGAAAAAAATGTTTTGTGATAATTGGTTCATAAACACATAACTAAAACGAAAACGTGTTTTTCTAAATTATTTAAATAAGGTAAAAATTGATGAAATGAGCAAACTTAATGTGCATCCATTTTGTTTTAAAGCTAAGCAGAACCTTTCAAAAATAATTAATACAATTAAGCACAATGCATTTGTATTTTCCTGACATTTTTCTTTTCATGCCAGTTTACAGAGAACATTGAACAAGTCACATCAGTGACTGTCTGTCAGCAGGGCTCAAAGTCACATTTCCTTTGTGCAGTCTAGGCTAAGTTTAGAAGGAGAAGACCATTGACCAACTATGTATTTGGGCTGTGGAAAAAAACTGAGGGGGACATGGAGGAAATTAACAGACTCCATACAGGCAGTGTCCCACATTCGGGACCAGAACTGAGAATTTAGCACTGCAGGTAGATATTATTTTTATTAATGATTGTATTTATAAAGCGACAACATATTACACAGCGCTGGACAATAAATACATACAATGATGAAGGATGACGGGCGTAACAAAGTTAAACAACATAGGACAAAGCTATACAAGGCAAGCCCGGATTTACATCACAGGAGCCTATAGTCACAGATGTCCTGGCAACCTAGACTTTACCTCCTATGAATCTGCAAACTCCCACCCAACTGCACTGCCAGGGCCAGTGCTACCATAGAGGGAAAAGATGCAATTGCCCCAGGGCCCCAGGGCCTGTAGGGGCCCCCAAGGTGTCCCCCTCAAACTTAATTGTTGTTCCCTGTGGGTCCCTGCAGAGTCTTCAGCAGAGCAGCATTTCACCTGGCCCAGCTCAGGGGCCCTGGGGGGAAATTTGGCTGCAACAAAGAGCCTCTACTGCGGCTTTTTGGTTGGGGGTGTCTATTGAGGGTCCCCTGAGTTAATTTTGCCCGGGGCCCCATTGTTACTACAGCTGGCCCTGTGCACTGCAAGTGTGCTGGCTTTCACTTCTCTTAGTTCCCTTGCCCATCATAGGTAGCTACAGGTGCCCCTTAGTATTAGGTAGATAGAGCTATCATCAATATTAAGTAGCTAGAGGTGCCCCTAAATATAGGTGGCTAATGAAGGGAGATCTGGTCAGTGGAATGCCGAGACCCGAGTGAGTCAGGAGAGAGGCACTTGGGAACGGGAGTGAGCTGCCTTTCCATCATCAGGCACCTGTAGGCACGTGCTTACAGGCGCCAGAGGTTTGGGAAACCTTTGTAGGAGAAATTGAGTTAAAAACCTTCTATTAAAGTTTTGCAAATGTTCACGGTTGTAATAATGAGTTATGCATTATTATCACTTTTAAACTATGTAAGAGGAAAATGAAGGTGCTTGCACTGCTCTCTTTGCTATTGTGTGACAAGTCTCACAATGTTGCTGTATATAGTATAAATATTTCCTGTATACTGTATAGTATGAATATTCTAGTTAGACATTTTACAGATCCTTATTCCTTCTGGGCAGCCTTTGTGGTCTCACTACTGTTTGTGATACTGTGTCAGTTTTGAATATATAAAGTACTTAGTTGTCATTTTGTGTCATTTTGTTTTACCTTGTATCCCTCACCTTTTGTATCATTATGTACAGCAAACATTGTGACATAGTACCACTTGACTATATATTAGAATGTCATCTATATCATATAATACATTAATTCATGGAGTTTTCAGGGGCATTTTAACCTTTCCCAGAAGTTCTTCACACCCTGAACATCACATAACCTCTCTAGCTGTTCCATTACTACCAGCTTTTCACACTTCACCAAGCAGTGACAAACCTCAGAAGCTCTTAAAACTTTTTCCTGCAATAGTGTGGAACTGTCACTTCTTGCAAACTTAACAAGAGTTTCATCTGCACCACAGCTGAAAAGAAATGACTTTGGTTAGAAAAACATAAGCTCCTTTGCTTTTATCTCAGATTTAGTAAGATTCCCGTTGTATCCCATTCTAATGTGGGATCTAGTGGGATTCTGAGCTTTGCTGACTTAAGCTCTGTACACACACTAGACCACGATAGACCACTTGGCATTGTATGTTGGAGTATGTGAATACATTTTTCTGTGTTGAAAATTGACAGTGTCATGTCTACTTCGGGGAGGTAAGCCCACCACTTCCTCTGTTGAAATAGTAAAGCTTTTAGTACATTTTATTCTTTTGGCGCCTCTGTTCACTGTTACATTACGTTTCCACCCCTGGTGGAGGGGTCATATCCCCTTTTTCTTCTGATCTACAGAGAGTGACACCTTAATCCTGAGTGAGGAAAGGTCTAATCTCCTCACCTGCATTTACAGTGGTTGCCTATATGGTGACCTTGGTTTGTGAGTATTTGATTTACTTAATTCTCATTTACTCAATTACTGTACATACTGCACTATATTGGGCTCTCGGTGTCCCCCCTTTTTCTTCACATTAAACCACAGTTGTCAGAAAATGAGTGATTCCCAACAGTTAGAAATGAGTGGATGACGTTGGTGCACATTTCAATTCAGTGATGACACTACTGTTAGCAGAAATGTGAAAATGAGGACCAGTATGTGCAAAGTTTGGCACACATGAGTACTGTGAATGGAATGATTGTTTGATATCATTTGGTATGAATGACTAACAGCGATTATCATCAGAACCAATCCGCCAGGATGATTTGTCTACATGGATGATAATCACTTACTGTTATCAGAAAATTGGTGAGAACCCGAGGTTCAATTTGTCACTATACTACTACCGTTACTATTAGTTATACTATCCTTAAAGGGAACCTGAAGTGATGAATACAGACATTGGTGGGGGTGTCTTGAGTCTTGACACCCTGGAAAAAAGGACACAGGAGATAAAATAACGGGAGCCCAATAATGCAGTATGTCTGTCTCAACCGAGTCAATAAATAAAATATAAATACTACTTACACAAGCGAGTTGCAGAGGGGCAACTGACCACAGGAAACAGGTGAAGATAATGAACCCGACTCCAACTGGGGTGGCCCAACTGGACCTGGGTGTGGTCGCTCCCCTTGGTAAAAGTGACAGGTCATCACTATCGTAGAGACCATATGTGGTCTGTCTAGGCCCCTCCAAAGGGATACGTTGGGGGGTAATTGAGCACAAATTTGGAGCCCCAGTATGAATAAAATTGGATTAAAAACCAATAAAATGAAAAAAGTGAGGTGCTTACCTCAATGAAGAGATCTTTGCATGGACAAAGACATGTTTATTAAGCACAGGCAATGTGTTATCACGGGTCTAGGAACTGTTATTGGCCTGAGGAAGGGAGCATAGATCTGTAAAACGCATTGCCTGTGCTTAATAAACATTTCTTTGTTCATGCAAAGATCTCTTCACTGAGGTTAAGCCACCTCACCTTTTTCATTTTATTGGTTTTTAATCCAATTTTGTTCATACTTGGGCACCTCTTTTCCCAAATTTGTGATGAATACAGAGGCTGCCATCCTTCTTTCCTAAAACATTGCCATTTGCCTGGCTTCTTTGCTGAAGCTCTGCCTCTAATGAGCCACTGGGCCAGAATGTGCATGCAGATTAGATGCATTGACTCCGGCCTGACTCCAGTGGCTGCATGATTGTTGCAGGTTTGTCTCAAAAATAACTAAAGGCAAAAGCTCAGGATGACTGCTAGGCAAATGGTATTGTTTATAAGGAGATGAAGATTGCAGCCTCAATATTCCTTCCACCTCAGGTTCTCTTTAAACAAGCAGACCAGCAATGTTAATTTAAAGACCGCAATATAAAGTTGACCATGACAGCTGTTCAAGCTGATTAGTAAATCTCAGTTGGTTACAGGAGGTCTCCAAAGGATTGATTTACAAAACTAAACTCATGAATGATCTCCAATAACATGTTTTCCACCTATATCAAACCTGCTAATGAAGCAAGTTTGACCAGCAGTGAAGATTTTCAATTAATAGTTTTATTCACAAAGATACTGAATACAAAGCCATCACCCAATGAAGGAATCAGGTGTAAATATAGCTCTTAGATGTATAAAGCTCTCAGATGCTCACAGCGCTGTGTGATACACATGAAAGCGAGTGTATCTACATTGCAGCTGGGCAAAATTGCATGCCGGGGGTCACGTTCGCGTAACTGTTACTGCTGTTCAGAAGGTATTCTTATGTAAAACCTGCTATGCACCCAGCAAAAAATGAATAAATAAATAAATAAAAAATAAAAACCGTGAAAAAATTAATTTTAAGGTGAAGTTCATCAACAACTTATTTTGAGAGATATCTTTGGAGAGTGTTGAAAAGTTATTTTTAGACAAGGTGAAAATAAAGAGATAATTTATGAAATATGTTTTGTGAATCACTCCCCAAGTTAGGTGGTGAACAAAACTATGTTGGGGAGTCAGTGTGGACTGTACAGATGTAAGAGATAGATTGTATACATTAGTCGGTAAAAGGTCTTTGGCATAGCTTAATCCGTTTATTGTGGTAGATCATGGAGGCAACAGGGACATGTCCTTAATGTGGGTGACTAAAACATAAAGAACAAAGATACTGAGTCTCTACCTGTATTTAAGGCCAGTAGGCCTATTTATTGCAAGTGTCACAGTGCCAGGGCAGTACTTGAAGCACTTGATAAAGACCATTGCGGTCGAAACGTTGTTCACTACACTGTGACACTTGCAATAAACAATTAAACCTAGTATCTTTGTTCTTTATGTTTTAGTAACCCTATGGTGGATGAGGGGATTTGCTGGTTGACTCCCTGGTGCTGTGGGTGGGTTGGGTTGCAGTGTTGGGATATCTGTAATGCTTAATGTGGGTGAGTCTGATACATTTCAAATTCTCAATAATATGGGAGGAAAACCAATACTAAATGTTCACTGCACTCAAAGAAAGTAAACAGATGAGATAGCAACAAAAGAAAGAGGCAACTAGTCAGGCAATGTACATCAATATTACAAAGATTGTACTGCGAGAGCAGTATGTCACAATTAGCTGCCTGATAGCTGTTTCATGTATAACATGCTTTCTCAAAGGCAAAATATTTTACATTTTGTTAAATAATTATTATAGTATTAATTTTGTCCAATTTTATGCAGTACTCCATCTTCTCTGATTCCAATGGTCTGCCCCAATTACACTTCTGTGAAGAGCAATAATGAATACAAGATGTATAATATGTATATTTCTCATCATAAATGTATGCCTATAGTGTATTATATATGCTATTATAATACTAAGCAACATTTTCATATGCTAATAAGGTTTATTCAAACTTCCATTAACATTTGTCATGAATTTACATTGACTCTGGGCTTGAAGCAAATTTACAATTTTGCCCAGCTTTTATTTCACAGAGAGACATGTGTCCAGTACAAGCAGAGGCCCCTTTTATAAGTGTCCAAGTATTTAGGATGCTTGCTAGAAAATACAGTTCACATTGAAAGCTAAGCATATGCTTTCACCTTAAATACAAAATCTGCTCTCAAATGACTAATAACACTTTATAATTTATTAGCAACTACGTGTAAAGATCAAATTAGACATATATAATACCTAGATGAGTATTACTAAGCCTGTAATGCCAAAAGGCAAAAAAGTGGATGGTGCCACAAGAGTATAATATAGCATGACAAAGTTCCAGTGTCCCAGCTTCTCAGTGCTAACCAGTGCATTTTGTTGTGTCTGAATTTCCCTCAGACTGTGTTACAGTTTTACATTCCAATATATGTCACAGTATGTCCTTAGCTTTGTAGTACTTTTTGCCCACTGATAGAGGCGAAGATCACTTCTGACAAAATTGTGGACAGAAATGACTGCTGGAGGACATTTGGCACACCTATGACTGCTGACCAATGTCAAGGAGTCCTAATAACAGCTAGCCTAGAAGATATTATGAGCCACCTATGATTTCTGGCAAATACTGGGGGTCAACTGTTACTCATGACTTATATAGGGAACCACCTATGCTTGCTGGTAGCTAATGGAGGCCATTATGTCTGCTGGCAGATATTGGTACCTATGCCTGCTGGTCAATATTGAAGGCCATCTATGACTGCTGGTAGATGATGGCGGCCACCTATCACTGCTTACAGACGCTGAGAGTTCACTTGTCACTGCTAGCCAAAGTGGAGGTAACCTCAGATGTGTTTTAAATTAAGAAGCTTTGATAAAGTCTGTCAAGCCACACTGTCACTTGCCTGGCAATCCCTCCTGTATTGCTTCCTCTCTAAGAATCATTTCCTGAGAACACAACTTTCCTAGCTTCACCTCCCTCAAACTGTTGCCCAATCACTAAGAGGGAGACCAGGCTGGGGAGGTTGTGTTTTTGGGAGTTGCTGCTTACCAGAAAAGAAGCCGCACTCGCTCCTGTGGCTGGAATGGTAACAGTGCAACCCTATTAGCATATGCAGATGGCCCCTTAACAACATTTTTTAAAGGAGAAACAGTGAGACAGGGGAAAATAATTGTACCCTTTTCCCTGGAGCGGTCCTCCCCCGTGTATATGCCAGTTCACTCTTCGAATGAAAAGATTCGATTTCAGGACAGGAATGTCTCTGCTACGCACCAGAATAGTACAATGTTATTTAAATAATAGTTTCAATGCTATAAAAAAAATGATAGAAAGAAGAAATAATTTGTTCAGTTTCACTTTGCAATGTGCATTTTAGGCATGAATGTTAGATAGCTTTCTTCTTTTTCTGAATTGTTGTTTGCCATCAGAAAAAAAAATAGGTAGTTCAAAAATGAAATTACGTTTTGATTCTTGTTTTTTTCTTCTATTCAAAAGAAAGAGTACATGTTTCTATATAGTATATTGTTTTGGGGTTTAATATTCATAGAGGTTTATTTTATTCCCATGACAAACCGTTTTGCCAAAGGTATGTAAATTATTAGAGGAAAAGCTGAATCACATTTGAATTTTTAAGTACTTAGATAGAGAAAATACACATACTTGTGCGAAAAAGGATGCATAATAAAATGCTTCCTGTTGCTTTGGCTTCAACCTGAGTGTCAGTTTGAAAAACGTATGTGCCTCCCTCCCAGGAAATGCGGAATGGGTTTCAGAATCTATGGCAATAGAGAACTAATGGGGGGGGGGGGGGGGCTTGATCCAAACTTTACTGTTAGCCTATGGTATGTACATCAGTGTGACTAATTCTTCCAGAATGCAAATGTCCTCTAATACGAGGAGGGAAATAAATGTAGCCTAGAAACACCTCTAGCTCCAGGTGTCACCAACTGCCCCATCTAACACCATTCTGTCCACAATGCTGACTACACGATCACTGGTTTGAATGGGCTATTTTCTGTTGTGCTGTTCTAGACTCCATTAAACAAAGAAACAGTCTATGCTCTTTCCACTCATGCTCCCTGTAATTCTGCACTTCTGCCCAAATGTGCACAGCGGCCGATAGCATTCTGGGCATCCATACTTGAGAAATTATGCTCCAGTATGAGCAGTACTTGTCAAGTACACATACCCTTATCAAGTACACATAACCATAACACTGTCCCAGCCTCGGCTGCTGTGCACATCCGGGCTTTAGCGCAATTACAAGGAGCGTGAGTGGATAGAGTATGCGCTCTTTCTTTGTCCCCTGTGCGACTGAATGGCATTTATTTATATTTGCTAATAATCTATGTATCTCTCTCAGCTGTCGAATGTATGTATAGCTGTGTGTTTAAACATCATGCCAGCATACATGAACAGAGTCTGAAAAAGGCTTATTAGCAGAAAGCTTATTCTTTTTTTTTTTTTAAGTTAGCCAATAAATGATATCATCCTGATTAAACACTTCCTGCTTTCACTGATGGCTAACACAGAACTATGCTTTACTGCTACAGGTAAGTAGAAGAATCCCAAACTATACATGCTGGCATACCTGTAGTGTCAGCTTAGGAGGTCTTTAAACAATAATTTAACATGTAAATCAATGAATGGACAGATCTTAAAATGAGTCAACTGTAACTGAAGAAGAGATCACTGCTGCCATTACATCTATCCCTGGCTAGCTGTGCATGCAACAGTAGAGTTAGAGAGTGGCACACCTTTCCGTACATAACAGGGTGCTGAGCCTTGGATGCAAAGCAAACATCCAATTAATACAATGAAGTCCAAGAGTAGGCTCGCACACCAGCTTCTCAATAGAGCAAAAGTGTAGTTTAATAATCCATCATATGTCAAACACAAAGCATGACAATTGTTTCGGGGCCACTAAGGGTCCCCTTCATCAGATAAGTGCAGACAAACATTTCATTACAATGTGCACACCAATAAATACCAGTGATACAAGGTCAACCCACAAAGATAAGAAACGCCCACTCATTACAGAGTAAACATGTAACAGACAGTAGATCAAGACAATTTATGCAAAATACTCAAACATCAACATAAATTATGGATGTATTGCGTAATGCCCACTAAATGGGTCTCATAACAACCTTTGCTGTGTGCATAAACAAGAATAGTACAAACGATCTAAACTGTCACTCACCCCTAGATTCAAATCAATTGGCCAGCACCTCCTGTATGGGACAACACCCGCCGCCAGCAACCGTTAGAGAAAACCCTCTGATTGAGAGGGTCATTGGTATCCCGTCCATTTCCGGCTAACACGGCCGGACCAGCCGTAAGGTCCAACAGAGTCCGCCAGAGCGGAAGGGGCATGGTCGGAGGTCGCGCCACAAGATCCAATAGAAAACTGGATCACTCTGCGCCGGACGGCATACATAGCGGAAAACGTCGCCATGGTAACCACTCCGGAGCCACTAAATAATAAAAGACGCTGCGCTGATTGCGCACATTGTGCGCCAAAAGGTGAAGAACCCGATGCATAATGATATGTGCCGCACAAATCATGATGCAGTGCTGGATGCGGAGATGTCCCACAGAAGAGCAACGTAGTGCTAATGCTAGTTCATTAAACATATGTAATGGCTGATACTGCATATACACTGCAGTCAGACAAAGGTAACAAGAAAAGATGACAAATATGTCAAAAGTTTAAAGTGGGCCTACGGTGTCGAACAGGATCAGCCAATGAAAAAGGGGACACAATGGCAAAACTACATGTAAAACAGAATAATGAGAGAGCATAAAAAAGGGGAAGAAATTACTGCAGTGTATATGCAGACATATGATGGATTATTAAACAACACTTTTGCTCTATTGAGAAGCTGGTGTGCGAGCCTACTCTTGGACTTCAATGGCTAGCTGTGCATGAACAGGCATGCACCTGCTCCACATGCAAATTCACCCATGTCCCTGGGAGTGTACTGTACCGGTGCACCCAATGATGTGTGAGCGCACAAGCGTAAATATACCAAGAGCGCTCTGTGCTTGTGCAGTAAGCAAAAATGCCTAATGTGCAATTGCAGAATGCTTCTGGCTGTAGGGGCGCAATAGAGGATGCTCGCAGCCGGCGCCGTGCATGCGCAGTGGTTGTCAGACTCAGAAGTTGGCTGAACTACAGAGGGGGGCAGCAGAGGAATGGCTGAGTGCGGAGTTATGGCAATGGAGCAGGAGGACATCAGGGAGCTGGAAGAAGCCCCAGGTAAGGAAATGGGCATTTTTTTTTTAGGATAATTTGAAAACACTACAAGTTTAAAAGGGCATTGCTATCTCCCCTTATGAATTTAGCGGCCTTTCAAAATCCTTGGTGCACACAATATTAAACTGCTATCCACTATAATAGCGGCTACAATTTGTAGCTGCTATTTTCTATGTGTAGTCGCCATTTGTTGCCGCAATTTGTAGCCACTATTTGTTTGCCCTATTAATCAAGATGTTGGGGTTAAGGTATGATGGGGGGTGTTAATGTTAGATGGGGGGGTTAAGGTTAGTTGGGGGGTTAAGGTTAGTTGCCCACCGGGGGGTTAAGGGTTAGGGACCATCAAGGGGGGTTAAGGGTTAGGCACCAACAGGGGGGAGTTAAAGGTTATGCACCACCAGGGGGGTTTGAAGGTTAGGCACCACCAAGAGAGGGTTCTGAGTGAGAGTAGGGAGAGATTAGGTCATAGTAAAATATCAGTAAATATTACCGATATTTTACTATATTGTATGAATGTAGTAGAATGTTGGTAGAAATACTGATATTCTACTACTGTCATCCTGCACCCTTTTAAAAATGCAGCTTTTTCAAATGTATGCATTTTTTGTACTTTAAAGTTTTACTTTAGGTTCCCTTTAAATACATGAACAAATTCCTACATAATATAACTGCATCATGTTGCAGAGACAGAATATCAAGACCATATGATATAAACAACGGAAAATGAATACAAAAATCAACAGTAGAGAATGGCTACACATGTCATTTACTCATATCAAGTATCTAATTGGTATAGATGCAGGACAAGAAGTACACATTAACAAAAAAGTATTGATTGATATAGACTGATATGACAGGTGTAGACATAACAGAGATTCAAATTTAGACTAGTTTGAGTCAAATTAGTTTTATCATCTTAAGATCAACCTCTTTTTGTGTTCAGTGGTTCACATAACAGTCACTCATCATGTAAATCAGAGCAGGCATAAAAAGAACAATGTTTCGCTCTGTGTTTTTAGGCTTGTCTGAATTTTTATATCCTTGAGCAGTTTTATTACATGGCTGTTACACCTTAAAGCTCCAAAAATCCTGCAATATATCTTCAGATATTGAAGCAGAACAGTAATAGAATTGAAAGCTCGCTTTCAACATAATTGTTTTCTATCATGATATATAATTTATCAGAGCTCTGGTGGTTTATACACACACACCTGTTTATAGCTCAGTACATGTGTGCTTTGTCATGTAGTTACTTAAGCGAAGTTATGACTTTGCAGCTGGGATTTTGACATGTTTCATCACTCTGGTACTTGGCAACAGATGCCTGAAGGATTTGCGCAGATGCTTTTCAAAATGTTGGTATAGTGAAGCTAACCAATGGGTCATACTGTAATATTATTAAAACATGACTGACGGCTAATTTACTGCAATTACTCTCAATGCCAATTTGGCATACACAGTGTTATTTTAATTCAACCCTGTGTATTGGACATTTTAGATGAGCAATTAATTTAACATTTTCAATTGTGATGATGCTGTGCAGCGCAACAGGCACCTGAGCCGGATCTAGCAGAGCCCAGGGCTGGAGTGCACCCCCCCCCCCCCAACATGCACACACCTATTCCACCGCAAACATATACAAGAACAATAGTGTGTTCCACTGCTTTGTATCGAAACTCATAGCGGAGGTGGCAATGTGATGTTCAGGGTGGGGGGAATGTAATCCAGAGGTTTAATGTAATCCAGAGGCTTGCCTCTCCCCATCCTCCTCGGCCGCACTGATCCAGCCAGGAACTTTCCAAACATGTTCAACTAGAGCTTGTTGAATATGTTCTTGCGGCTGCGCTCCCATCTGTACAAGCACAGCCTGCACCTAAGCAATAGCACAATGCTGCTTCTGCACAGATTGTTTTCTGTACACAATCGGCTTCATGCTACTGTGCAGGTGCAGGCTGTACCTGAGCAGTGTGTCCTTGCTCATTCACAGACAGGAGTGCGGCAGCAAGAACACATGACAAGCTCTACGCAGTATACTATGCTTATAGGACGAAACACAGCACCAACCAGGGAGACAGGAAGCAATGCGGGGGTAGTACATGGAAACCAACGGCTGCACTAGCAAAAGGCACTAGCAATAGCTGGACTGGATATGAACACAGAGAAGAGGCAGAGTGAAACCTGTGAAAGAGTCAAACCAGAGCAGCAGAACACAGCTGGATAAAACACTTTACATGGGCACAGACCAGCTGTCAGCCAGCAAATGCCGACATGTATCGTATTAGAGGAGGGTCAGGAATAGATGCAGCTCAGCCAACAGATAGCATATAGCACACAGTGGAGAGCACAGAGAAGGGAAAAAGGAGAATGCCTACCTACTAGGAGAGGGAGAAGGGATGTAGAAAGAGGAGGAAGCTCAGGAACCTGCCAATCATCAGAACGCCAAGCTGGAAATCTGCAAGGGCGGCCATCCAGAAGAACCCAGTAACAGACCTATTGTATGAGATGGTTGGCACTAAAAACATTGCACTTAGGATAGCCATGCTGAAGTAGGAATGTTAAAGGGTGCACAACAAGCACAACTGTCACAGCTTATTGTAGCTGTATTTTTCCATCACTTTTACGTTTTAAAGAGAAACTCCGACCAAGAATTGAACTTTATCCCAATCAGTAGCTGGTACCCCCTTTTACATGAGAAATCTATTCCTTTTCACAAACAGACAATAAGGGGGTGCTGTATGGCTGATATCGTGGTGAAACCCCTCCCACAAATAAATTCTGAGTACGTACTCTTGGCAGTTTCCTGTCTGTGAACCCTGTTGCATTGTGGGAAATAGCTGTTTACAGCTGTTTCCATCTGCCAAAACAGCAAGCAGCAGCTACATCACTTGCCAGCAGTAAAAATGTCACTATGTGATAAATGTCAGAATATAAATCAGGGATTTAAAATATTGTACAATGGGCAAACACTGACTAAATCATTTATACATAATTATTGTAAAAATGAAGCACTTTTTTATTACATTAATTTCACTTGAGTTCCTCTTTAAGAGTTCTGTGCACGAAACACCTGAAACTAAACTAGTGTTTTAATATTTTTCCTCCCATTTGAACTAACCTGGTCAGTTTTGAGAGCAGGGGCAAGGCTAGAAGTTATTTCTAGATTTGAGGACCGAAAAAGGTTTTGCTGGAGGCATTCTGAACCTTAACCACTTCAGGACCACAGTGCTAAACCCACCTAAAGACCAGGCTGTTTTTTATTAATTGGCCACTTCAGCTTTAAGGCCAAGCTGCAGGGCCATGCAACACAGCACACAAGTGATTTACCCCCCCTTTCTCCCACCAACAGAGCTCTCTCTCTGATCGCCCCTCCGTGTTTATTTATTTTTTTTATCAATATTTATGTTGGTTTTTTTTTCAGGGTGCCCAGCCTATGGAGGGGACAGCCGTGTTACACGGCTGTCCCCAGTACAGCGCTGCTGCCAATCGCAGAGCTGTACATGTAAATAGACGGCAATTATGCAGTCTCACAGTCTTCCGAGGGACGATCGCCGCTCAGAGACTGAAGGTGGGGCGGGGCGGAGCTCCGCCCCCCAAGCAGGAGATGCACGCACATCTCCTGCAAACTGCAGCCCCAAGACTTGACGCCAATCAGCATTAGGCGGTCCTGGGGCTGCCGCCGCGGCCACGCCCATGGGCATAGAGCGGTCTTAAGGTAGTTAAAGGACTTCCGAGGCAAAACCCTAAATCCATCATTACTTACCTGGGGCTTCTTCCAGCCCTTAGAAGTCATCTGGGTCCCTCGCTGCAGCTCCCCTCCTCCCCAGTGTCCCGCTGGTCACCCGCAAGCATCCATTGGCAGGTCAGCACTTCTGCGCTTGCACATGCACTTGCACACCTATGTCATCAAGCACCTACTGTGCAGGCGATACTTACAGGTGGCCAGCAGGACACCAGGGAGGAATGGAGCTGCGGGCTGCGGTGAGGGACCCAAATGAATTCTAGAGGGTGGAAGAAGCCTCATGGAAGTAAAGATGGATTAAAGGTTTCGCCTCGGGAGTCCTTTAAGCGATTCAAGCATGTACTACATGAAAGGCCATACACCATAGTTCCTTTGATATTTATATGCTTATAACCTCTGGGCTACAAGCAAAGCAAACAGAACAATTGATTTTAATTTATTGTATAAATTCAGAGATAAGTAGGAAAGCCTAGAGACATGCTTGGGATTTACAAAACTGAGGCCGGCTATGTTTATTTGAAGAATTATTGCTATTCCTGAATCCTGATGGTCCATACTGCTGTAAACAATTTATTTTGCCGTGCGTTAGTTTAACAGTACCAGTAATGACACATTACAACAGCACTCCTGAGCATGCTAAGGTCATCTGTATAAAATACTCCTGAGGACTGCTTTACTGGCCTGGCAGAAACCATGGCATGTTATTAAAAATAGACCTTCTTCAAACATGCAGGTCAGACTGACTGCAGGACTGCTCTAGGCAACTGTTTAAGGCACACATACATATACACACACATTTATCAAGGTAGGAAACTTTCAGTGCAGCATATAATATTTTCTTGTGTCATTTCCTTATAGGATATGCCCTTTGTTCCACAAATAACCACTTGTCAGCATTGACTAGTTTTGCCAACAGATTTTATATTCCCTGCAATCCGTACTTGATTACCAATTACACCTTACTGCCCTCTATGCTATGTAATCTTTGAATTGCGTTAGCCCTAGTTTCCTGCCTGTGGTTTGTACATTGCTCTTTTGTGTCTTTGCTGCTTGTTTAGCTTTTTTTCCCTCTAATTCATGTTTCAAAATAAAAGCCTTTTTTTCTTGAGAAAGTCCTTAGTTTGAAATATACTTAAAGCCCTTTTTTTAATAAAGTCCTTAGTTTGAAATATATTTAAAGTGCAACTCTACTTTTATTAATAAATAAGAAATCATTTCAGTTCAAAATTAATATTACTAGAATTAATATTATGTATCATTTCAGACTGTGTACCTTGATTATGCACTCAGACCACAACAGCCAACCATGATTCTCCTAGCTTATTTCCAGGGGCTCAATATAGTAATAAGCAATAATGTATTTTATTGATCAAAATTGAACATGAAGTGAAAATAAACTTTTGAGATAATGCATTGTATGTGTAGCACGGATGATAAATTACACATTAGCACTATAGGAAAGAGCCTCATATTTTTGTTTTCAGTTTTATAGTTTTATTTTTCAGATGGTATCAGACTGTCACAGCTACTGTTTAGAACCCACACTCTGCATTTAAGCTGAAAAATAAGCAGAAGTAATGACCCACTGAACTCTTCTGCACTAAAACCTTATTATTTCTCTACTCCTTGACAGATAACAGAATTCCAGCTTCTTTTTACAGCTCTAGTTTTTTAACTCTTGCTTTACTGGAAGTCAGAAAGTGACTTCAGATAATTTCTTAGTAGAGCTAGTATTATATGTGTATATGCTTATCTCATGATATCACATGTCACTTGAAGTAGGCTTTAACTTGGACGTACATGGATGACAAATCCTCATGTACATTATTAATGCCCCTAAAATTAAGTAACTTGATTGCGATAGCGTGCTTTATCCACAAACATAACTTCCTTCTCCTATCATAATTTGTCAAACTGAGGAAGTGCATACAGCTGCCAGCCACTCAATTATTGAAGCTGAGAAGCTAACAAATAACACCTCCTGGTCTGTACAGCTGATTACTCATGCAGGAAAAAGAATTACCTGGAATGTGTATAATGAAAAACAAGGTTGTGCATCTTTGGAAATCTATAGCTGGCTCAATTGGAATGAAAAGGTTATTTTTAATAACAATAAACAGCAAAGGAACTGATACATGCTTATATCATGTGTTAAATCCTGGTGGTTTCTTGGTTTCAGAGTAGCTTGCAACAGCCTATTTGCACAGCAACCATTTCACCTGAGGCAAGTTGCTTGGCTGAAAGATTTTTAGTGCCATTCAGCTTTATAAACATGAGTGCTGCAGAACAAACAATACATGCCTAAGCTCCTCATTCTGATGTTGATGAATCAAAAGTGATTTTGCATACAGTATATGGCCTCAATTCTGGTAGCTATGTGTGGTAAATATTTTTTTGTCGGTAAAATACCACAATTCTTTTTTTCTAGTTTTTTTTTTTAAAGCAACTTGGAAAGATCTTTCCGCATTTCCAAAAATGCAGTAAAACATGTGGTGACACGTGCAGAAAATGTGGAAAGTGCGATAAAAGTGCGGTATTTCAGTGGTAAGCATGCAGTAAATAATACTTTAATCATTTCTTTAAATGTCTTCCATAAGTTAGGACAGTCTTTTTTTTTTTCGGGGGGGGGGGGGGGGGGTTAGTTATGTAGCAACCTATGGAAAGTATACATTATTTATAGGCACCCCCTAATAAAAAAAAATCCAGTAATTATTTGGAGTTTTCTTTTTACTACTTTTCTATGACACAGCAACAATAGGAACTCCACTAAAACAGCAATAGGAACTTCACTAAAAACTATAAAATGCATACAAATTGACTTTACCACCAAGTACAAGCAGGTCTTCTTAAGCTGCTTGGTAAATTATGTGTTAACATGCCCCTATTTTTCATGAGAATTCCGATTTTTTTGGGGCAAAATATTGCAAAATACCGCACAATTTATGACCTAATTTACTGCATTACACTACCTGATTGATGTATACACACACAAGGGGCTTGATTCACAAAAAAAGTGCTAACTGTTAGCACGGCCATTTTCGCACTAATTGTCACGCAAAATCGTTATCGGTTTCGTGCACACACACGAATTTTTGTGCGAAAACGATAACGGTTTTGCGTGAAAATTCGCGTTTGCGCACAAAACCGTTTCATTGCATGCAAAAATTCACGATCGTGAACAAGCTGATTTAGACACTATTGATGCCAGAAAGATCAACAGAACCACCAGGCACATCAACCAAAAAGACACCTTAAACTGGTTGCTAAGCTGTCAAGCCAAAGCGATATACCATATATCATAGAAATAAGCACGTCCACTCTCAAATAAAGTGAAAATTCAATACAAAGTTTATTAGGGACATATCCCTTTAAAAACAATTAAAACACAATACAATAAAATCCCTCACAACCACCTGCCTGTTAGCAGATTCCCTGCAGCATTTATGAAAACAATGATACCAAACAATACAATAATTATGCAAACCGGGTAGGTCAATAATCAAAAAGTGCTATGTGCTATAAATAGTGCAAAAACTGTCAAGTGCTGTGAACTGTAACAACAATGAACCTAGTGAGTGCAAAATGATGGTGTCCTGGCTGAAAAAGTGTCCAAGTGATGATTGGCCAAAGCGGCTAAAGTGTCATGTGCAAACTACAACTAAAAAGTTGTATGAAAATTCATCACACAATGAATTGATACAGTGGGTGCATTGTAGCAAGGACTTACCCGTGTCGGTGTGCTGCAGGGAAGAGGGAAGGCCCTACGCGCTCGCAGCTACGGCTGCTTCTGAACCACCAGTCAACTGGCATTGTTTAAAAGGAAAGACGTGTGGCAGCCTCCATGGGCTTCTCACTCCAGGTTCCCTTGAAAGAGAACTGAGCACCATTTTTAGCACCCAGGGCATCTCAATAGCACGTTAAAAATGCATACTGACAATTAGGTTCATTACTTGTATCTATTATTGTGTCTATATAGCACTGCAGAAGATGATAATGCTATATAAATAATAATCATCATCATCATCATCACAGGTGCTGGCATCCACTATTGAATCTAAAACAGTAATCAAAGCTCTTAAACCTGAGGATCTACTACTTCAGAAACTGCTTAACTTGACTTGTACAGGTAACAGCTTTTACAAACTTAACTTTAGAATTCAGGAAGAGATCAGATGCTTGTCCAGCATTGGTAGTCTGAATTCATCAGCAGCCTTGATGCTTTTATTGTACACAGATACGTTCTAGCTCATGCAAAAGCACCCCTCTGCCCACGGCATTGTTTGTTTAGCAGGAGTAGGAGGAATTGGTGTCTTTAGTGACCTTCTCTTAGGTCCCATTGTAAACAGAGCTAATAGTTATATGACCCTCACAGAATTTATAAACAAAGAGCTGCAAATAAAAAGAGCCAACAACCACTTCAAAAGCATAGATTTTGCCACTGGCCATTAAATAATTTGTTGAATTAGGCATTAAAATTGAGAATTAAACTATATACATTAATCAGTGTCAAGAAATTATTATAAGTAATGAAATTTGAAAAGCAGAATGCTTTGCTTTCAAATGCCAGGTAGATTATTTAGGTATAATAAAATGCATTATAAAGTGTGGGCATTAAAGAGACACTGAAGCGAGACTAAATCTCGCTTCAGGTCTTATATATAGCAGGGGCACGTGTGCCCCTGCTAAAACGCCGCTATCCCGCGGCTTAACGGGGGTCCCTTCACCCCCAACCCACCCCCCGCAAAAGTTGGTCGTAAAATGGTCGCTGGTAATCTTCTTCCTGGAGGCAGGGCTAACGGCTGCAGCCCTGCCTCCCAGCGCGTCTATCAGACGCGCATCGCCGCCTCTCCCCCGCCCCTCTCAGTGAAGGAAGACTGAGAGGGGCAGGGGAGAGGCGGAGATACGCGTCTGACAGACGCGCATGGGGCAGGGCTGCGGCGGTTAGCCCTGCCCCAACCAGGAAGCGCTCCCCCGCTGCACGGAGGGGGTTTGGGGGGACAGGGACCCCCGTTAAGCCGCGCTATAGCGGCGTTTTAGCAGGGGCACGCATGCCCCTGCTAGCTATGAGGTCTGAAGCGAGATCTATTCTCACTTCAGACTCTCTTTAAAATGTTGTTTCCTTGCAAACAAAAATATAAACCGGTCTAAATAAATGCAAATCTGTTTAAGAAATATAATAATAGGATAATTACAATAATTAAGTTGAAACTCAGAAATTAAAGCCAATCTCAAGGAACAAGGCTAAAAATAACATATTTTTCCCGGAACAAAGCTAAAAATTTCAACTAATAGCTTAGTAATCTAATGTTTTCTTTTCCAGTAAAATAAGGCTTTGCAGTTAGTTTTAAGACAGAATATCCCATCCTAAAATCCTGATAATATAACCAACAGCAATTGCATTGACAGGGTTATTTTCAGGATCTCTGGGTATGGCCATTATTGCTGTCTGGATTGCATCATCCAGCTGTTCAGACAACACAGACTGCATTTTCTAAGGACACAGCCAATACAACATAGTTGAATCCTATCACAGTGAGATTCAAGGTTGCATCCATCTATAGAAATAGAGACAGCCCAAATAAATGAGTTTCCCCAACAGGCCTTTAAGTCTCAAAATTTCTGAATAGTATTTTGCTTCTGTACATTCTGACAGTAGAAATGTAAACATTTCTTACCAGTATGAACTAACACAATTACCACCTTTCATTTTATAGGGTGCAGAGAGTTTTTAAGTCTAAAGAGAGGAGTCACAGAAAAAATACTTGTAGCACTGAATATTTTTGTTAAGGGCTATATGGCTCCATTTCAAATGAATTGCACTCGGGTTTCAAACACATTTTACATAGCAAAAGAGTTTTTTTTGGAAATGGGGTTGTATGTTCCCCTTCCCAGGGTTTACTTGTACTCGATATACATAGATATGGTACATTTCTTTATACTGATCCTTTTAGAATTAATCATTTGTATTATCCAGTAACATTATATCAGCATTGGCTGTAGTGATACATTTTAAACCCTGTGTTTTTTGTAAATTGTTAGCAGTGTTAAAGCCATTGGCTATGGTTGAAAGTATAAGTCTGATTTGCTGTATTGTGTCAGTAACATAGATTGCTATTATGTTCATCAGCTGGAATGCATGTTATTTTTTTTTCCATATTTCCTTCTCTTTTTATCTCTTTTTAAAGTGGTCTGAAACTCTGACACTCTGTAAATTGTTAGGAGTGTTAAAGCCATTGCCCATGGTTGAAAGTATAAGTCTGATTTGCTGTATTGTGTCAGTAACGTAGATTGCTATTATGTTCATCAGCTGTAATGCATGTTATTTTTTTTTCCATATTTCCTTCTCTTTTATCTCTTCTTAAAGTGGTCTGAAACTCTGACATAATATTCAATAAAATTGTGTTTTGCTACTTTGTATTACTCATACAGTTATATTTGCTTTTGTGCACAAGTCATATTGTTTGTCTACAAAGTTTCCACAGTGTTGTTTTTCTTGCCCTGAAAACTGTCATTATATTTTATTCCAACTGCTTTTTATTATATATCAAAATCTTCTAATTAGTTGTTTTGAGCTGTTTATGTGCCTGAAGCAGAGACAGCTTCTCAGAAAGTGTTATTTACTTGTTACAGACACATGTATAAACATTCAAATGTAAACTAAGATACTGTTATCTCCAGTTTGCATTGCGGATTTGAAGCTGAATAGCAGGGCAAAGTGCTTTGTTTAACCATTTCAGTAATGCTCTGCTGAAAAAAAATGTCTGGGATAGTAGCTTTTAATCTGTGAGGAATCTTTTAGAGTAGAGTAGAAATGCTGGCTTTCAGACCACTTTAAAGGGACTGTGTACTGTAAAAAAAAACATTTGGGGGCAAAAGATTTGTGCCTGCACGGTAGAGTGGATTGATCAAGTTTGGCTATTTCTGCCTTAACTTGAATGAAGAGCGGCTAGTGCTCCTGCGTAGGATCGCGGTAGGTAAATATTTACCTCACTGCGAACCAGGGGGTCCCATCAGTGCAACGAAGGGACAGAGGAGGATGGGGAAGCCTCATTAGGATGCAGAGGCTTCCCCCTCCTGAGGTAAGTACCCCTCAGGGGCCCTTTTTTCATACAGATTTTTTAAGAAGACTTTTTCATTCATTCTAATGCACTATAAATGGTGTTGTCTCCATAAATAGAGATTATAGTGCTAGTATCTACAGCATAACAGCATAGCGAGTCATTGGAGGTAAACTACTTAGAACGTGCATGATCTCTGCATCAGGACACTTTCAAGGTGTTTGTTACTCTGTCAGGGAAAAGAGGAGTGTCTCAAGACTCAAGTCTTTTGCTCCAGGTCCTTACTCCCGCTGTTTCCTGGCTGTGTCCATTCAGACCCACAGACCAGCACAGTAGCAGTGATGGGACTTACTCTTGGTCTCTGTATTTGTACAACAAGTGACGTTATGTGTGTGTCAGTCACTGCTGCCACACTGATCTGTGGCTCTAAATGGAAACAGCCACAAGAGCATGGGAGGGAGGCCCTGATGCATGAGGAAGAAACAAGAAACCCAGGCCTGTCCTCTCCATCTGACCCTCCCACTGCTACACTCTATTTACACCACTGATTAAGAGGTGTGGGAGTGGGATACTCTGTAGTAATATTCATGCAGCAAGATTCAATGTAATAATATCATAAGTAATTATTTCCTGTGGTAGTTAAGGCTCAACCACAACTCCCCCTCACCCACCCACAAAAACACTCACAAAAAAACACAATGTATACATGTTGAGCCTTTAAAAAGCTTTTGTAGACTATTTTGTGATTGTGTACCTTGTCATCAGTTGAGGCACTAGTTGTTCAATAAGTGGCTTAGATATGAAATAGGCAGTAAGTTAGATGCATTGTTTACCTCTGTAAAGCTATGAAGTTTGGATCTGCCTTAGGTGTTACCACATGCGTGTGTGAGTGAGTTACTGCTTATCATACAAAGACCTCCTTGCGTTTATTTTATGGCTGATCCACCTGGAGCTTTTACTTAAGATAGATACCACAGGCCTCAGGTGGGGTCATACCCCTGCATACCACATTTAGAGATGGCTCGAACTTCAGACTTTGGGTTCACAAACTGCAAACGCAAACTTCCGCAAAAGTTTGTGTTTGTACGTAACAGGCAAACCACCATAGACTTCAATGGGCACGCAAATTTTTAAACAATACAGGGACTATTTCTGGCCACAAAACTGATGGAAAAGTTGTTTTAAGCGGTCTAACACCTGGAGTGGGCCTGACGGAGTGGGATACATGCCAAAGTCACTCGGAAAATTATGTATTTGACGCAGAGGACGGTTATAATCCCTAAAGGGCAGAAATTGCATTACATTCCTAAATTGGAGGCATAAAGTGCATTAAAACATCTTTCGTGTGTATACATGGATCAGGTAGTGTAAGTGATGGCTGTGCTAGTGCGCACGTTGACAGAGAGTGCAGGTGATGGTGGTTTTCCAGCCCATATGGTTGGGCTGAGGTAGTTCAATGACAGAACAACAGTGACTGTCCAGCTGATCGAATTTGGTCTGTCCACAATGAAGCAATGACCTTATTATCTTGGGTGTGACCCTACACACTCATATAGCCGGTCATTGCTTCATTGTGATACGCAAGCCCCTTCACTGCAGCAAGGTAATGATCATGCAGGGGAATTGACACATGTGCATGCCTTTTGTTTTGTTGTTGCAGCCACAATGCAGCCAGAAAAATTAGGCATGTACACACACCAGAAAAAATATTACTATTTTTGGTAGCGGACGCTGCTAGCAGCATCCTGTTGGTGGTGGCAGAGAAGGCAGTAAAGTGCCCTGCAGGCAGAGATGCTGTGTGGGGACTGACTTAGTCTTCGAGCAGGTAGTAGAGGCGTGCAGGCAAAGATGCTGTGTGGGTACTGACTTAGTCTTCGGGCAGGCAGTCATGCAGCGTGCAGGCAGAGATGCTGTGCTATGCACAACTTATGATAGACAGTATGCTGGCTTGCTTGCAATAGACAGAAGAGTACAGTAGAACTACAAAGCCCAGCAACTGACTGTAGACTGTATGCAGTGTGTGTAACCCACATAAACAGATATCAATAACAGATACAGTAGCAAGCTAAGCACAGCTTATGATAGATAGTGTGCTGGCTTGCTTTCAATATAGATAGAAGCGTATAGTAGAACTACACAGCCCAGCAATGACTGTGGCCAGCCTGTATGCAGTGTGACCAGTGTCTCACACACAAAAAATAACAACAAATAGAAAAAGGGCTTTTGATTTGGGGTGCTTTCAGCAATCAGCAATAAACAGAAGCACCTAGCTAACTGTTCCTGTCTCTGCAGCAATGTCTCTCCCTTCCACTTCTTACAGTAGCAGCACCAGACTGAGAACATGGCCGGCGCTGCTGCATTTTTATAGGGAGAGGCGGGGGTCTGTGGGTGAGTGCAGCCTGATTGGCTGCTATGTGTCTTCTGGCTGTGATGTAGGGGGTCAAAGTTTAGCCCAATGACGAGGTATAGAGGGCGGAGCAAACTGCCCTCTCTGTTCGCTACCTGCTGCGAACATGAACAGCTGATGTTCGCCAGGAACTGTTCACCAGCGAACCGTTCAGGCCATCTCGAAACCCTGTTTCCCTTTTTGGAATTGTCACACAAGTGCACAATTTTGCACATACTATGTTACTATATTACTCTATGAGTGTAGTTGCATAGTTTATATATTTCTCTTTTTATTGTTATCCCCCAAAAAAGGATGTTACAACATTGTCATTATTGCATCTGGACAGAGGTTTGTTGCCAATGCTACTTGTTGCGAGAGACCCTATAGATATCACCATGCAAGGCTGTGGCAGTCTCATTTACTGTCAAAAAGCCAACTTCTGTCACCAATTGTGTTTAGATTTTGGGCCATTTTGAAACCAAGCTTTGGATTATTGTGGAATTATGCCTTACATACTTTCTTTATTCCCTCACAAGTTATGCTTTGTGTACTGTAGAATATACTCTAGCTTATATTTATGACCAGACACTTGAGGTCCTTTCAAAGGGTTAAATAAAAGGGGTTTATTTACATATGTACAAGTTACAGCATATAAAATACATGATTACATAATTGCGGGCTCAGTGTACAGTACTACTAGGAGCATTCTTAGGCTAACCTTTCAACCCATACACACCACATTCGAAAGCTGGGCCTCAATCTATTATCATCTTAAGTCCATCTCAGCATGGCAGGAGAGACAGAGAGAAATCCCAAAACAAGTCTTTTATCTGGATACCAGGTATAGATACCTCTTCTCCTTGGTAAGTCATTCAGGTATCAGTTGGATGTGTACCTGCCTGGCCCAGCAACTATTGTGTTGATAAACTGGATAAACCAGGCTTCTCTCAACTTGTGTAGTCATCTCCTCAATGGCCGTTTGTGGGGGCTGGGGTCAGTGCCTGAGGAATCAGCCATTGTTTTTGCTGTATATTTACTCATATTTAGATGTTGTTTGGCTGTAAATATGTAGATGTTGTGTGGCTGTGAATTTATGAAACACAGACTTTGCTTAAGGCCCAAGTTGATAAAATAGATTCACTGCAAATCTCCCATAGCAACATAAATGTCTAGACCAGCTTTTCCATGAAGCAACTTAAATGTCCAGACAAGCTTTTCCATGAAGGCACACATAAAAACACACCGTTTATACTGATAAAATACAACATGTACGCAATATTATGGTATGTATCTTGCGTAGTACCTTCACAATGACCATGTTTTATAAAATGGTTTAATGCTAGCCAATGCCAGTTTTCAGCCTGAATTGCCAACTAACATAACATGGATGTATTCAAGCAACATTGCTGATGTTTTCCTGTGGCGTTCCACTTTAGGCTCTATTCCAAGCAAATTATAATGTGGATTATAATGCTAGAAATGTGCATATAATTCAAAATAGAAATGCAAAAAGGATGTTAAATGGAACAACACAGGAAGCAGGAGTCACACAGGTTGCTTTTTAACATTAACCTCTGCTGACTGGAATTGCATTAAGCTTCTTTATTGCATACCAACCACAATGCATTGGCTGATGTTTCAAAGCCTTTATCTTGATTGCAGAGGACTGAACAACATTAAAATAACATAGCACATGAGAATTCAGAAAAATGGGGCTATTGCTATAACCTATATTAACAATTAATCGACTAAGATGCTTACTACTGGCTACATCATTGCTTCCTGCTAGAGTCCAAAGTGAAGCCTTACTGCAATGTCCACAAGATATTATCATTTTGGCATCAGTTTTTTTGCAGGCCAACAATGCTGTTTAATTATTTATATAGCTGATGAGCACTGCTAGGCCCTGAAGTTACATTCAACTATATCAAATGTGTGGTTTGTTATGTGGCTGTGCTAAACTCCACCTTTCTGTTAAAGTGTAACACCACTTTTGCAAAAGAAAACAAAATGGCATTACCTATATTAGTTCTGCACAAGCCATTATGTCATTAAGGGCTATGACACACAAGGGACACGTTGCTCTAATGTGCTATGGCTGTACTGGATAATAACAGAAACTGCATAGTGGCATTTCTCAGAGACAGAAGTGCAGCTACAACGTCTCTAGTAAGTGCTGTAGCTCTTACTGATATTATAGCCATCTTTATACATTATACAAGCTATTGATGCAGAACTGTGGCTTCACCTGAGAGGCAACAGTTTAAAGGCCTTCGCTAGAATAAGACAGAGGTGGTCAATGAGAGGCAGATACTGCAAGGAGAAAACTCTTGAGTTTTCTCCTAGGTGATATTTTTGCGGGTCACACAGTAAAAGGACCACAGTAACTAAGAAGAATGTGGTAACCAGGAAGGAAGGCACATGTACAGCTCTGCAGATGGAGCCTAAGGGGAAGAGGAGCTTGGTGGCAGGAGTTGTGTTGAGGGAAGTACGGCACCCTTGGAGGACCAGAGTAGTGTATATTGGTAAAATGACCAGAGACAGAGGAGGAAAAGGAGTAGCAGGATCAGGTGACATCTTTCACTGCAGGTGTTGTGTAGTGTATTGTAGTTGTGGGGCAGCAGGGGTTAATGTATTTTAGCATAGCTGGTGGGCATCAGGGGTTAGTGTAGTGTGAAGTGTAGTGTAACTGGTGGAAATCAGGAGTTAGTGTAGTGCAATGTAACTGGGAGGGCATCAGGGGTGAGTGAAGTGTAGTGTAGTATAGTGTAGTTAGTGGGGGCATGAGGGGTTAGTGCAGTGTAGCTGGGAAGTGTAGCTTAGATAGAGACAGTTTGGGGTAAAAAGTCCATAAGAAGCCCCTAAACCATAGACACACTGGGTTTAGTATTTTTTCCCATGATTTTTACCCTTTAAATCTAGGTACATCTTCTAGTCTAAAGTGTCTTATAGTCTGAAAAATATGGTACTTATTCATTAAAGAATGTGGATGGAATGGATGTGTTAGAGCCTGAAAATAGAGAGCTGCACATGGTCATGCACACAGAAGTGACCACTATACACGGAACAGAAGTGGTATGTTGATATGGTTGGGGGATAAGAAAGTTAACCTAGGGTTACATAGTATACAAATCTAGCCCATAATAATAATGCTTGTTTTACATCTACAGTATGTGATTCCCATGGAGTACTTTCTCAGCTTTAAAAGCATGTTCATATTTACCTGTTATTGCTAAGTGTATGTGCACAGTATGTCCTCATTAATATGTAATTAGGAGACCAGTGTATAAAATATAGAGAAAATGAAAATATGTAAAATGTAATTCTGCAAGATTGTTCATTTTACATGATGCACTAAAATGAAGGCTTTAACAAGAGCAGAATTAGTATTGTTTACTTTGTTAGCCTAAACCTTGTTGCAACACTTTTTAAGTGCAACTTCCATCATCACTCTGTGCTGTGTTTCAATGTGGATACATTAACAAAAATACCAGTTACATAAGTAAGAAAATATATTGTACACCAGTTTGCCTAAAGCTTGTTAGTCTTCGCAATGTTATCTAGACAGTCAACTTGTATCATATTCTTGCATAGGGTAGTTCTCCCCTTAAGAGGCTTTAGGGCACTCAGGTGCAACACTACTGTGTTGTGGCTTGTTGAGGTTTTAGGGCACTTTGCTGCCACACTACTCTGTATCTCCGCTGCTGCTTTTCATCAGGACATAGAGGGCTGTGGGGCACAACCCGGGACAACTCCAGAGAAACCGGGATGGTTGGGATGCATGCAAGGCATCATTTGCATTTGCAGCTATTTGCCATCTACTCTAAAAAGAAAAGATTGAGAAGCCAGACTACGGTCTGGAAAAATAGAATACAACATATCTATGCAGGAGAACAGATTTGCATATCTTTAAATGAGCTGTATCTTTCACATATAACAATTCCACAGACAGAAGGGCATAGGATAATGACTGTTACTAGCACCTAGGAGATGTCTGTCATTGCTAGAAGTTGTTGTCTCACCTCTTGCACCTCCTTGTCTAAGCAGGCATTTCTCCAAGCAGTACCTTTTCCACGGCAGCTCTGACCTGCTTCACTAATGTGCTGATCATGCCTTCTGCAGCTATAACTGCATTACATAAAAGGCTTTGTGATTAAAAATAATAAGCTAATGCTTTTGCACTAAACAACTATGTATCTGCAGTGCTAATTATTGGGAAAACTTTCTCCTAACATGATCCCATTTCTTTCCTTAGCTGTGTGCACATTAGCACCAGGACTTTTACAGGTCTAAGTTGCTGCCAGACGTCAGTATTTTTTGCATCACCTCTTTGCTATTATCTGTCAAAAAAGCCAATTTTTCCTAAGTTAACATGTATTTCTGACAAGCTACTTTCATGTGTAATAAACAATAATGATAGAGTAAAGTCCACCCCATGCCCCGAAAAAATGAACACAACAATATTATAGCAAATAAAGAAGAGGAAAGAATTGGATTTGCAGCATATGGACAGAAAAACTGTGCTGTAACTGCCCAGTCGGTTAAATATTTCATTCAAGTCCCTGTAAAATGTAGCTTTTATAAGCTTTATCAATATTGTAACAGTAAAATGACATTTGTAGACAAAATGTTTTGGATATAATGAGTTTTTAGACGTACATTTTATAAGCTTATAGACACTCTCTTTCAGAAGCAATATCAGTATAATGACACACCAATAACCAACAATCTAAAACACTCGGGGCATGTGGTGCCCCTGAAATGTCGTACCAGTGCGTCCTAAAGGTCGCACCATCGGGCGCACTGGTGCAACATTTCAGGGCCACCATATGCCCCATTTTTGGTGCACCGCGGTACCGCGTGCAGTGCGACGTTTTCAGCGCGATGTAGCTTTGCGTGACTATTATTGCGCGTAAAGCTGCTTTACATGCGCTAATTGGCTTTTCACTGCGGCGCTAACACTTAGCACCGCATAGTGAATCAAGCCCTTAGAGAGATGTAATTGATTAAAACCTAATACAAAAGTTAAAAGGAATGCAAGCATGACCATTTATCACCTTAATCAGGACAACCAATAATTGATAGAGATTTTTATTTGTCACATAAACCCACTTCATCCCTCATCAGGTATCAGTGCCTAATGGCTGTACCATTTGCATGTGAGCCTCATAGAGACTGTAAGTTATTGTATCCTTCTGGGTGCCTCCATATGCATATTTATATGTTTACATAGATCTAAAAACCAGTTCTTTATCTGCTACAGTAAAGGGTGCAACTAACACTGATCCAACAACTATCTAACAATGAGAGTGCGATGGAAAGTTCTCTGCATGCTTTTATTGGTGGTTGTTCCAGAATTTGTGAAGATAAAATCTCTCAAATAAGACTGACCACCAGTTGAACTAAAAAATGTACACTTGGTGTCTTCTGTGTTTCCTAAGATAGATGGAAAGTACAGAGAAAGGCACACTGGGTCCCCAATGATTCAAGGGTCGTACCCATTAGCAGCTTCAACAGAGTTATCTCATTTGAGATAAGTTCACTGCTTTTGACCTCAGTCTGCCAAAACTCGTGCTGTATATTCTTGGAATGCTTTGATCTCTCTTTACTAGCAGAAAATATAGAAACTGACAGAAGAAGTCCTTGTCTTACACTTCTCTCTAGGGACAAGTGGCCATAAATAAACATCCCAGCAGTACAAATTACAAGCAAGGAAATGTAACAAATAAAAAATTAAAAATGTGCTAAAATAAATTGGCCTGGAGCACTTGCAAGCCTCTAAATAAATTGGCTGCTAAAGGGTTAAGCAACCAGATTTTGAAGGCAGAGCTACACTAGTGCTAGCTACATAGACAGATCAAACACAATGATTGCAATTCACAATGATTCTATCAACTGAGTCAATTAGTCCATTATTTGGAAATATGTTATGGGTATTCTTCACTTCCAGAATAGTTTCTATTCAAACCACTAGAATGAGTTCCATTTAAATTGATTGACTTGTGGCTTACATACTTTTGTTCCTTATTTTAGACCTTGACTGTCATTGTATGCATTATTATCCACTTTTTCTTCTCATCAGAAGGTTAATGTTTCTCTTGGCATTTTGCCACCTTCAATATTTACACACATTTGATAGATTTTATTTCTATAACATGGCATATGGCAGAGTTTCATTTATGTCTTTATTTGCACTATCATAACTTAATTCAGACTTCACTTAAAGAGACTCTGTAACAAAATGTTCAGCCTTATTTCTTCTATCCTATAAGTTCCTATACCTGTTCTAATGTGCTCTGGCTTACTGCAGCCTTTCCTAGTTGCACAGTGACTGTGTTATCTCTGTTATATAATCTAATCTTCTTTCCTCTGTCGGCTCTGTCGGGCTCAGGCACTCAGGCTGGAATGTGCTGGTCTGGATAGAAGTGATACACACCCTCTCCAGGCCCCCTCCAAGCTCTGTATGACTCACACACTGAGCTACTCTCAGCCTATCACATGCTGTTAGCAGCCATGTCTTTTGTTTGTAAACACATTACAAGCCAGGATTGCAGCAGGGAGTGGCAGAAACAGCACAGAGGGGCCCAGGAGAACATAGTGAATAGAATGGTATGCTTTTTATTGTAATTTACAGTACAGATTCTCTTTAATTTAGGCACTTTCTCCAGTAATCTTAATAAGCACACACAAATATTACCTTTGTATAGAAATGGAGATGTATCTTATGCAGCAATTGTTTATACCCATACATATTGTATACAATAAAAACCCTGTCTTGTAGCCATTGGTGGGCACACGCTGTTGAAACGTGTTTGGCTGACAGTGCAGAGGGTGACATGGCACATGATCGGGAATCATCATTACGCAATGTAAAATATAGGTCCTTGGAGCAAGCATGGCTCAGTTGTCAGGTAGGGGGCATGTCTACTTAAAAATGTTCTGCCAGCTTTAATTTTGCACAACTATACTATGCCTTGGAGGCATGTTCCATTTATCATTGTAGAAAACGTTATTAACATAGATGTGCAGAATAATATACCTTTATTAGCTCCCTGTTTAAATGATTGTGCTTGTATATAACTGGAGTCTTAGTTGCAAATGTGTGTCCTAGTGGAACAGAGAGGTGTGGTAAACTTTGGGGAAGGCTTCTTTTAATGTGAGCTGACATGCTCAATAAAACCCAGTAGTGCGTAGATTAGAAAGCAGGTTTGCTTACACTAGACCAGTGTTTCTCAACATTTTATTGGTTTGTACCTCTTATAAAACCCTGTACTCACCAAGTACCCCCTAGCATAGTAAACAATATCGCAAGTACCCCTTGACAAATATATATTTAATCGTAGTACATGATTATTGGTTCTAAACAATTTCCAATCATTTATTATTGCTTTTAATTAGTTAATACACTAATTTTAAGTTGTTTAAATAAGATTTATTATTTTCTACAACTCTTAATTTTTTATTCTTGGTTAAGTATATCAAGCCTGAGTACCCCCTGAAACCATCAAAAGTACCCCTGAGGTACGCGTACCACACGTTGAGAACCTAGGCACTAGACCACAGTAGGCTGGGGTGTGTGTGGGGGGGAGGTTGATTACACTAACCCCCTTGGGAACCATTTGTAATAGTTTTTTTTTTCTTTTTTCTTTTTTTTTACTCTCTTCAGGTGAGTGACTCTTTTTGTATGCCTAACATTACTATGCTCCTTTACAGCTATGTAGCATTACATTTTCTACATGTTCGGCTACGGTGATAAATCACAGCTGGATAACTACATTTTAAATCACACACAGTGACTAATGTGCATTACTATCAACAACTCAAACTTTCATCTGATAATATACATAAGAGTTAGTTGCAATTCATAAACATTACAGCGCACCTGGACTGAAAGTAAAAACCAAAACAAAACTGATCAGATTAACAATTGTATCTGCATTGTACTCATAAATACCATTTTTTCTTGGAATCCCACAGTCTGATTTTTGTTTAAAAGCTAAAAAAAAAATAAGGTCAGTAACAGTTTTAGATGTTTTACCACCCCCCATCTTAAACTATTGACCTTTTTTTTTCATCTCTTTCCTTCACTCAGAATTTTCTCTCATATCATCAAAAAAGGGCACACAAAAATGTGGGTGCCCAGAACCGTTGATAGTATGATATTGGTAAATTAACAGATATTCTGCTATTAAAGTGGAAAAAACAATAGTAAAATATCGGTAATAACTACTAATATTTTACTACAGCTAAACGTAAGCTTATTTTCACACTGAACCCTTCAACTACCGACATCTAACCTTAACCCCCATGGCTAACCTTAACCACCCACCCTTCACAGCTAACATTAACCCCCCCCCCCCCTTCCCCGGCTAACCTTAACCAGCCACCCCTCGTGGCTAACCTTAAAGGACCACTATCGCAAAAATCATAAAATTTAAAATACATATAAACACATACAAATAAGAAGTATTTTTCTTCCAGAGTAAAATGTGCTATAAATTACCATAAGTCTCTCGTATGTTGCTGTCACTTACAGTAGGTAGTAGAAATGGCACTGTACATACACGTTTATCTCAGCATGCCACGTCAAATCAGGTATCCTTTAAGCTCTAGACAGTTTAATCGAATCCAGGCTTTCTGAATCACTTATAATATCCTCACTGGAGATGCTTGAAGATGTCTTAGAGACCTAATTGAGTCAAGGTCAATGGGCACAGTGCTGCCTGATAAGACTTAACTTTGCTCAGTTCAAATGATTACTTCAGTTTAAAGGGAACCTTAACTGGGTGAGAGGGATATGGATGTTTCCTTTTAAACAATACCAGTTACTTGGCAGTCCTGCTGATCTCTTTGGCTGCAGTAGTGACTGAATCACACACCTGAAACAAGCATGCAGCTAATCTAGTCTGACTTCAGTCAGAACATCTGATCTGCATGCTTCTTCTTGAGGGGCTGTGGCTAAAAGTATTAGAGACACAGGATCAGCGGGAGGAAACTGACATTTTTTTTTAAAGGAAAAATCCACATCCTTCTCAGTTTAGGTTCCCTTCAAGAGTTGGGTGTATATTTGTAACTATGCCCACCTCAATCTAAAGGTGGACATACACTATATGATGTCGGACACCAACTGAAATCTAACTGATAGTCATTTGTACTGCTTGATGCAGAACAAAGGTGATGCCCGCATGCCATCCCTGACAGCAAAACCCAAACCCTCCTCACCTCCAAATAGTCTAGATACAACATAATTGAATAGCAATTAGCTGTGCCTCCTTTTTAATAGATGTTTATCTATTGAATGTTTTATTAACACTTAACCTGCCTGGCGTTCTATTAAGATCGCCAGGCAGGCTGCGGGAGGGTTTTTTTTTAATAAAAAAAAAACTATTTCATGCAGCCAACTGAAAGTTGGCTGCATGAAAGCCCACTAGAGGGCGCTCCGGAGGCGATCTTCCGATCGCCTCCGGCGCCCAGAATAAACAAGGAAGGCCGCAATGAGCGGCCTTCCTTGTTTTGCTTACATCGTCGCCATAGCGACGAGCGGAGTGACGTCATCGACGTCAGCCGACGTCCTGACGTCAGCCGCCTCCGATCCAGCCCTTAGCGCTGGCCGGAACTTTTTGTTCCGGCTACGCTGGGCTCAGGCGGCTAGGGGGGCCCTCTTTCGCCGCTGCTCGCGGCGGATCGCCGCAGAGCGGCGGCGATCAGGCAGCACACGCGGCTGGCAAAGTGCCGGCTGCGTGTGCTGCTTTTTATTTGAGCCAAATCGGCCCAGCAGGGCCTGAGCGGCAGGCTCCGGCGGTACTGGACGAGCTGAGCTCGTCCAGACCGCCCAGCAGGTTAAGGTGGCCACCCACGATACAACAAAATGATCCAATTTTATGTCACTTTGATAAAAAAGATCAGTTTTTCCAAAAAATCAAAAGCTTTTTTTTATTCGAGCAAGAAATCCAAACGGATTTCCCGTTTTTATTCGATAAAGGTCTATCGGGAGTGCTGGACTTTTTTGATACATTTTTATGAAAATTGAATAATGTGTGTGGTAGATTGTCAATTTCCTTTTATATACTTCCAAGCCATTTTCTAAGCGTTTTCAATATTTTTTTTCATAATTGAGTAAAAATTGACCACACGTGTTACAAAACATTACACATTTCTATAGCAAAAAAATGTTCCAGCTAAATGATGTGATCATCATTGCAATCAGTGTACTGAAAATACAGAAAAACAAAATAAATAAATGAAAAATATAGGTATTGTAAACCTATACGAGGAAACTACAAATATTCAAATAACACAGCAAGGCTAGAAACATAAAAATATTAATATTACAAAATATATTAAAGCAGCATTTAGATACACACCAGCATAACAATAGCTCCTGCAAGTGATGCAGCTGCAGTGAGGCCCTTAAGGGGAGAAGCCTGATGGGGACCCTGGCTCTGAGGCCCTCCAGGTCCATTTTTAGGGGCAGGAGAGAGTGCAGCTCAGGAAAAGGGAGCAGCAGACACAAACAGCAGAGGGGAAGGGGGGACTACCCCCCCTCGCCTTGGGCTACCATCAGCGCTCCCCCCTCCAGCAAGGACAGCTAAGGGGAGGGGCATCCAAAGTTTTGCGGGGGTGCCCAGTGATTTCTAGTTACGCCCCTGCACATCAGAAATGCTGTCCCATCTGGAAGATGAGCATTAAAAATGCTGCTAAATAAAAATTCTCAGTGTATTTTAGTATTATATAATTATAGAGTTGAATATCATTAGGACATACTAAAGTTTAGGGCAGCACTCTCAGGGTTCCTTCAGTTTTGAAAAAAAAATACTCTAATATGTTAAACATATTGTCCTACATAATGTATTCCTCCTCCTAATTTGATAAGTTGAATCTGATGCTTCGTGATCGTACTTTTGCACACCTTTTTTCAGCTGTTGCATAGACAAGTTCATTGTTTCATATATGCTTGTTATCCTTCTTAGCCTTTGCCATCCTCTTCTTCTTTTGCTCTCAACTTTTCCAAGCATCATGGATTTCTCCAAAGAATCCATTCTTCTCATTATGTGACCAAAGGCTTTGAGTTTTAATAGTGGTATCAGCCCTTCTAGTGAACACTTTTGCCTTATTTCTTTTAAGAGGAACTGTCGCAAAAATGTTAACATTTTAAACACATACAAATAAGAAGTACGTTTCTTCCTGAGTAAAATGAGCCATAAATTACTTCTCTCCTATGTTGCTGGCATTTACAGTAAATAGTAGAAATCTGACATTACCGACAGGTATGGCCTCTATTCTTTATACAGACAATCCCTGAATAAGATTTACACAAACATGCTGGCCAGCCTCTCTGCTCACTGTACACATTTTTTGGCAGTTGGACGAAGCAATTGTTCACTAAGAGCATTTTGAAAATAAAGAAATCCCTGTGAACCCCCCGTGAGGAGATGAGCTAGTCCAAAACCTGTCAGTTCTGTCAGATACCTACTACCGACTGTAAGTGATAGCAGCATAGGAGAAAAGTAATTTATGGCTTATTTTACTCTAGAGGAAACATACTCCTTAATTGTATAGGTTTACATATATTTTAAATTTTAAGACAGAGGTCCTTTAAGTATTGACTGGTAGATATTTTACTCACAGTAGCCTTTCCACATCCACAATTTAAAAGCTTTCATTTTTTTAAGGATGACCTTATTTAACCACTTCACAACTGAGGGGTTTTACCCCTTGAGCACCAGAGCAATATTCACCTTTCAGCACTCCTTCCATTCATTCATCTATAACTTTATCATTACTTATCGCAATTAAATGAACTATATCTTGTTTTTTTCGCCACTAATTAGGCTTTCTTTAGGTGGGACATTATGCCAAGAATTATTTTATTCTAAATGTGTTTTAATGGGAAAATATGAAAAAATGTGGGAAAAAATCATTATTTTTCAGTTTTCGGCCATTATAGTTTTTAAATAATGCATGCTACAGTAATTAAAACTCATGAAATGTATTTGCACATTTGTCTCGGTTATAAAACCGTTTCAATTATGTCCCTATCACAATGTTTGGCACCAATATTTTATTTGGAAATAAAGGTGCGTTTTTTTCAGTTTTGCGTCCATCCCTAATTACAAGCCCATAGTTTATAAAGTAACAGTGTTATACACTCTTGCCATAAATATTTAAAAAGTTCAGTCCCTAAGGTAACTATTTATGTTTATTTTTTTTGTAATTTTTATTTTGTAATTACAAAAAAAATAATAATTGGGCAGTGTGATGAGTTAATTTTTAGTGGAAAACTAATGTATTTTTATATGAAAAATGCTTTAGGGTGTAGTTTTACTATTTGGCCACAAGATGGCCACAGTAACTTTTTGTTTATGAGACCTGCAAGCATAGGAAGTACGCTTGCAGGAAGTGTTACGAGGCTGGGTAACTTTTTTTTTTACAATGATCTCGCTGCTTCTCATAGAAGCAGTGGATCATTGCGGGGCTTAGATCAACAAATGGGAACGTTTTTTCCTGTTTATTGATCTCTGGGCGAGCGGGCGGCGGCGTGCATGAGCGTGGGGGCGTGCGGACGAGCGAGCGGATGCGCGGACAGCGGCGGGAGCGGCGGGAGCTGCGGATATCTCCATCCCTGGTGTTGACAGGGTGGAAAAAGGGACAGAGATATCTGCACCGCGGGTGGTAAAGTGGTTAAAGTCCAACTTCACAGCCACATGTTACTACTGGGAAGTACCATAGCTTTAATTCCATTCTACAATATGTTGTTGCGGTTCCTCTTTCACTTTTTGCCCTTAATAATCTGACCAGGAATAGCCCCTAGGTTTTACATACAGAAAGAAAACATACATACAAGCATACAAAGCCAGGGACTCCCACAGATAGGTGATACCTCTAATGGATTCTCACAGCAAGCAATGGAACAATATATATGCTAGCGAGTCATTTTATTGCGACTGGCAGCTAGGACTACATTGTGTATAATTAACTCATTTCACAGTAGAAATTCTGGTTATCTGCAGTCAAAGTGCAACTTATACTTCCCCATTTCTTGACATATCTTCAGAATAATAGGTGTACATTATCATCCCTATTGTGTAGAAATAATAAACTATGAAAGTGTAAAAAAAAAAATCTTTATCAGCAAAGTGCTATTATTAAGGTGTGAATAATTAGCATGCTAGCAGAGACCCTGGGGAAATCCATTATGGTGTGATTTATTTGTGCTGATTACATATTTTACTGGGCTTCTTTATTGCTTGGTGTTGTAAGAAATGTACCTGCTAATATACAAGTTTTCACAGAACAGTCTTTCCCTTACCAGACAATTCTCTGCTGTGCCTTTCAAATGTTTCTGAAGGACCAGGTATTGACTTATTATTACTTATCAGCGCCCACTGCATGACTGAAAAAGATAGCCCCTACGTGACAGCAGGAATGTTGTGTGTGGTTAGATCTACATCTTGGTTTCCTGTACTCATCCATTGCCTATGATTCCACTTCTCAGGACTGACTAAGGTGTTATTTAGCTGTGTTGTTATTATAAAATAACTTAGCAGCCAGAATAGAGCAGAGAAACTATATAAATAGTGATGAGCAAAAATGTATCTTTATATGCAAACCTGCACTGACACAGGAAGGAGAACAAATTGAGACTATAAAAGACAGCAATTGGCAATAAATTAACTGGCAGCTAGTTGAAAAACTAACAGACACCATAGTGCCTAACCCTTAACCCCACCCCCAACCTGTAGGCAACCAACCTTAACCTCCTGCACCTAGCCTTAACCCCCGTTAAAATGCCCCTGTTTAGAAGGCACCCAATATAATAGCAAGTACAGAGGCTGCCCACTATGTGAACTATACACCCCCTGTGCCTGGTATGACAGCGGGTGCCCTTTAAAACAGGAAGCTGACTGTGCCCTTTTCAACTACATTGCCCCCCTTCATATTAATCCTTAGATTGTCACTAATTTTAAAGAAGCTACATGCCTGTGCCAGCTATGTTGGCATACTGGTCTTTAGGCATTTCCCGATGTTCACCTATATACATCGTAAACATCTAAAGGCGTATCTTTGCCAAAACTACTTCCAAATACACACCTTTATATGTCCAGGATGTATGGATGTGAGCATTTGGAAAAGCCTGAAGACATTTGAGGCAGTGGAATGAATGAAGTTTTAAATGTCTGTGGCATATGGAGGTGAAAATTCCGAAATATCGACATAAGAAGCAGTCTAAAAGTTAACATTTGAAAATCGGAAATATATCAATTTAAAAAATGGGAATAAAGTTCAGAATCACTTAAACACATTTTTTGTTGCAGTAGAAAACTACAAATATTTATTAAGATTTCAACATCAGTTCTAAAAGAGGGGCAAATGAGGAAAAAAGAGGGACTGAGGGAAAGAGGAACTGTCCCTCCATAAAAGGGGACAGTTTTGAGCTATGCTATTGAAGGGGTTTAAAGACCTTGGACAACCTCTTAAAAATATTTATTTCATGCATCAGAAATGTTCTCTTTTATTTTCTCATAAAACAACAAGTATGGCTCTTTTTGAGTAAGTCTAGTCTTAACAGACTGAATCTGGTGGAGTGGAGGTACATTACAGGTATTTATCTCTCTACAGTCCACAGTTAACAAAGCCTCAAGCAATACTTGTTTTATGCTTGTGTGAACAACACTAACTTACAATAATCATATCCGCAAAACACCTGCTAAGGCAGATAAACTGAGATGAGGGAAGGTGATCCTAATGAATTAGAAAATGACTGAGCTCCCTGCGTTTTCACATTATTTACTGTTACTAGAAATAACCATATATTAAAGATCTGTTAGAAATGACCATAACATAAACGCCTGCATTTTTTAACTATGTCTTCACATAAAGATGTTTTATCTGTAGTGGTAGACATTTAAAAATACATGAACAAACATTGTACCTGAATTTAAAGTAATATCCAGTGTGATACTAAGCTGAATAATCACAGAAACTGGCAAGAAGATGGATCACAGTGATGTCCTCTGACAAGCAATGTTCCCCAATTCAACTTCCTGCCACCGGGTACACGCAACGTCACACAATGGAACATGACGGTACGAAAACTTTGCCTGAGAGCTGTTGGGGATCTTAAAGATCCGCTGTGACGGTCGTAATCATGTAATCTCGTCCATGTTTACTCTTTGGTAGTTCACAGAAATGATTGATTATTGCTTAAAAAAAATCACTGTTGGAAATAACGTAATAATCACCTAGTGGGTACGTGGGTTGTTATTTTTCCTTAAGTTTGCTAATTGCACACACACACACTCACACACACACACGCACATACTAATGCTAATGCTTTTATAGATGGGGCTTTTGTTTCCTGTGAATTCCAGTCATAGTTTCCCACTGATGCCTGCTAACAGCATTTGTATTATGATCCTTGTTGCTACCTTGCTTGACAGGGCTACAACCCTCTACAGCGAAGCAAGTAAAAAGAGTAGAGATGGCCCGAACCTCCGATTTTAGGTTCGCAAACCGGGTTAGCGAACCTCCGCAAACGTTCGCGAACTTGCAAACTTTCGCGAACCGCAATAGACTTCAATGGGGAGGCAAACTTTGAAAACTAGAAACATTTATGCTGGCCACAGAATTGATGGAAAATATGTTTCAAGGGGTCTAACATCTTAGTTTTTGCATGGATGAGTGGGATAGATGCCAAAAGTCCCGGGGAAAAATCTGGATTTGACGCAAAGCAGCGTTTTAAGGGCAGAAATCACATTGCATGCTAAATTGGAGGCCTAAAGTGCTTTAAAACATCTTGCATGTGTATACATCAATCAGGGAGTGTAATTAGAGTACTGTTTCACACTGACACACCAAACTCACTGTGTAAGACACCGCAAACAGCTGTTTGTGTTGTGAGGGCCATGCTGGACTGGTGCACACCATGGCCAGAGTGCAGGCGATAGCAGTTGTCAAGCCTATATGGTCGCCAGGCTGAGGTAGCTCAATGACAGAACAACAGTGATTGTCCAGCTGATCGAATTTGGTCTGTCCACAATGAAGCAACAACCTTATTATTGGTGGTCCCCCCGCCCCCCCCCCGAGACACTCATATAGCCGTCGGTCATCGCTTCATTGTGATACGCAAGCCCCTTCACCGCAGCATGGTAATGATCACGAAGGGGAATTGACACATGTACATGCCTTTTGTTTTGTTGTTGCAGACGCAGTGCAGCCAGAAAAATTAAGCAGGCATGTACACGCACCAGAAAAATTATTATAGTTGCCTTAAAAATACAGGAATCCAACTGGAGTCCTGGACCCTGTTGGTGGTGGCGGAGAAGGCAGTCAAGCGGCCTGCAGGCAGAGATGCTGTGTGGGGACCGACTTAGTCATGGGGCAGGCAGTCACACGGCGTGCAGGCAGAGATGCTGTGTGCGGGGACTGACTTAGTCTTTGGGCGGGCAGTAGACCTCCAGGATCCATGCCTCATTCATTTTGATAAAGGTGAGGTACTGAACACTTTTTTGACTTAGGCGACTTCTCTTCTCAGTGACAATGCCTCCAGCTGTGCTGAAGGTCCTTTCTGACAGGACGCTTGAGGTAGGGCAAGACAGAAGTTGGATGGCAAATTGGGACAGCTCTGGCTACAGGTCAAGCCTGCGCACCCAGTAGTCTAAGGGTTCAGCGCTGCTCACAGTGTTTACATCCACACTTAAGGCCAGGTAGTTAGCTACCTGCCAGTCGAGGCGTTGGTAGAGGGTGGATCCGGAAGCGCTAAGGTGAGGCGTTGAACTAAAGAATGTCTGCATGTCCATCATCACCATGAGATCACTGGAGCATTCTGTCCTGCCTGCGTGGACATGGGAGAAGGATTACTGGCAGTGATACCTTTATTGCGTTGTGCTGTGACATCACCCTTAAATGCATTGTAAAGCATAGTTGCCAGCTTGTTCTGCAAGTGCTGCATCCTTTCTGCCTTCTGGTGATTTGGAAACATCTTTGCCACTTTGTGCCTATACCGAGGGTCTAGTAGCATGGCCACCCAGTACAGCTCATTCCCCTTGAGTTTTTTTATACGAGGCTCCCTCAACAGGCTGGACAGCATGAAAGATGCCATCTGCACAAAGTTGGTTGCAGACATGCTATCCATCTCCTCTTGCTCTTCCTCAGTGATGTCGGCTAAGTTCTCCTCCTTCCCCAGCCATGAACAATACCACAGGAAAGTTGAGCAGCACAAACCCCCTGCGACACCTGCTGCGGTTTTTCTTCCACCTCCTCCTCCTCCTCCAAAACAACACCTTTCTCATCATCTGACTCCTTTTCCCCAAACGACTCTTCCTCCTCCTCCTCCTCCCCCCTCTGTGCTGCCGCAGGTGTTGAAGAATCATCTGCTTCTGCTGAGAATTGATCCCACAACACTTCCTCCTGTAACTGTTTTTGTTCACGCTCCTCCACAGCTTCATCCACCACTCTATGAACAGCACGCTTCAGGAAGAAGGCATATGGTATCAAGTCACTGATGGCACCTTCACTGCGACTCACCAGGTTTGTCACCTCCTCAAATGGCCGCATGAGCCTGCAGGCGTTTCGCATGAGTGTCCAGTACTTCAGCCAGAATATCTTCATCTCCCCAGACTGTGTCCTTTGACTGTAGTTGTAGAGATACTGTTTGACAACTTTCTCCTGTTGTAGCAGGTGGTCGAGCATCAGGAGGGTCAAATTCCAGTGAGTTGGGCTATCACAAATCAAGCATCTAACCGGTAAGTTGTTTCTCCATTGAATATCAGCAAAGCGTGCCATGGCCGTGTAAGACTGCCTGAACTGCCCACACACCTTCCTGGACTGCTTTAGGACGTCCTGTAAGCCTGGGTACTTAGACACAAATCTCTGAATTACGAGATTGAGCACATATGCCATGCAGGGTACACGTGTCAACTTTCCCAAATTCAAAGCCGAAATGAGATTGCTGCCGTTGTCACACACCACGTTGCCGATCTCCAGTTGGTGCGGGGTCAGCCACTGATCCACCTGTTTGTTCAAAGGAGCCAGGAGAGCTCCAGTGTGACTCTCCGCTTTGAGGCAAGACATGTCTAAGATGGCGTGACACCGTCATACCTGGCATGCAGCATAGGTCCTGGGGAGCTGGGGCTGTGTAGCTGGAGAGGAGATCGCAGCACCAGTAGAGTTGCGCTGCCACTCAGCCAAGGAGGAGGACGACAGGAAAGAGGATGTAGCAGGAGGAGAGGAGGTGGGAGCAGGCCTGCCTGCAAGCCGTGGAGGTGTCACAAATAGGTCCGCTGCACAGCCACGTACTCCCTGCTTGTCAGCGGACAGCAGGTTATCCCAATGGGCTGTGTAAGTAATGTACCTGCCCTGACCGTGCTTTATGGAAGGCCTCTGAGTCCACCAGCTGGTATGGTAACAGTTGGCGAGCTAACAGTTCCGCCAAGCCAGCTATCAGATGCTGGCAAGGGGGTGACTGGCAGAAATTGGCTTTTTCCGCTCAAAGATTTCCCTTATGGACACCTGACTGCTGCTGTGGGCAGAGGAGCAGGAACCGCTCAAGGTGAGAGGCGGAGTGGAGGAGGGTGGCTGTGATTGTGAAGGTTCAAGGGAGAAAGCGGCTGAAGATGCTGCACCTGAAGGAGGAAGAGGAGAAGGAGGGTGGATTTTTTCTTGTGTGCTGCTTTTCCACTGGTGCTCTTCCCATTGCAGTTTGTGCCTTTTCTGCATGTGCCTTCGTCAGGCAGTTGTCCCTATGTGGGTGTTGGCCTTTCCACGGCTCAATTTTTGGAGGCACAGATAACAGATGGCATTGCTCTGATCTAAGGCAGACACACTAAAAAATGTCCAAACCGCTGATCCCCCTGGGGTGATGGCACTATGGTGGCATCAGCAGCTGACGTTAAAGGGCATGTTGGCTGGCTGTCCATAGGTGGCGATACATGGCGCCGGACACTGCCACCAGCTGTTTCTGATGATGAGCTCCCCCTACTTCTTTCAGGAACTCGTCTCCTCCTACTCCTCTCTGACTCCCCCTCTGAACTGTTCCCTTGGTCATCTTGTCTCTTAGGATCCCACGTGACATCCGTATCATCATCGTCATCATAATCTTCCTGCCCAGCTTCGCTTGCCTCAGACTCCTCATAAACTGCACCAACAGCAGGTACTTCATCATCCTCTTCCTCACACGTTACGTCCATAGTGTCGCCTAACTCAGACATATGAGGTGGTGTAACTTGCTTAGAGCCTTCATCTTGTTGTAACAGTAGTTGCTGTGAATCAGTTAATTCCCCACCAAATAACTCCTGCGAATTGTCAAATGGAATGGATGAGGAGCTAGTAGTAGCGCTGGTGGCTGCGGAAGATGAGGTGTTCTTTGTTAAATAGTCAACCACGTCCTGACTATCTTGGGAGTTGATGGGATGTTCCTTCTTCTGAGCACTGTACTTTGGTCCAGGGCCGCACAAAATCACATCAGCACGACCTCGAACAGACCTATCGGGTGGTCTTTCTCTGGGTCTTCCTCTGTCTCTACCTGTTTTGTCCATATCAGGGGGATGAAGTGAAAGGTATGCACTGACTTGACTAATACAATGTGCAGTCACACAGGTGCAGTTAAAAGGTATGCACGGAGTGGTATATCACACTGCGTGTGCTCACGTACACAGGGCCGGGCCGAGGCATAGGCTGGAGAGGCTCCAGCCTCAGGGCGCAGTGTAGGAGGGGGCGCACAATTCATTCAGCTGTCATTCCTAATTGTGTTTGAAGCAGAAAGAAATAAGAAAAGGGGATACATAGCAGTGACTGCAAGCCAGATAACTAGATATTAAGGTGTTGGGGAGGTTGTGGGCCCTGTGGCACCTCTTAGTCTAATAGCAATCAGTGTGTGACGGCTGGGGTGAGAGGGATGGAGGGGCGCACTTTGGTGTCTCAGCCTTGGGTGCTGGAGGACCTTGTCCCGCCTCTGCACGTACGTAGGTGGGTGCACTGAACAACAGGTAGGTATATGCAGTGATGGGTATTACAAATGTGCACCTGTCACACACATTTACCGTGAACAGGTACAGTGACTGGTGGTATTAAATAGCACACTGTGTGCTCTCACATAGGTAGGTGGGTGCACTGAAGAGCAGGAAAGGTATATGCAGTGCTGCTGGGTATTACAAATGTGCACCTGTCACACACGTACCATGAACAGGTACAGTGACTGGTGGTATTAAATATCACACTGCGTGCACTCACGTGAGTAGGTGGGTGCACTGAACAACAGGTAGGTAGGTATATGCAGTGCTGCTGGGTATTACAAATGTGCACCTGTCACACACACACACACACACACACGTACCGTGAGCAGGTGCAATGACTGCTGGTATTAATAAAGCTTGTGCTCACGTAGGTAGATAGGTAGGTAGGTAGGTAGGTAGGTGGACTAAACAGTGAACAGGTGCAGTGATTGGGATTACAAATGTGCAGCTGCCTGTCACACACACAGGTAGTCACTGAATGTGCTGAGCCTGGCAGTGGCACAGTAGGAATTAAGGGGCCAAAGGCCAGCTGTGACTGACTGACAGGGCTGTATATAAATAAAATGCAAAAACAAAAACAAAAAATAGATCACAAGAACAAGATTAGCTCTCAAAAGCTGTTGAGGGGTGCTTTTTTTAGCAATAAGAATCAGCAAGGAGCAAGCTAACAAGCCTACAAGAGCCTAACTAAGCTTTCCCTATGAGAGTTTGCAGCAGCTCTCCCTTCTCTAATTACTGCAGGCACATGAGTGAGTCCAATGCCTGACGCTGCCTGCATTTTATAAGGGGGGGGGGGGCCTCCAGGAGGGAGTGTAGCCTGATTGGCTACAATGTGTCTGCTGACTGTGATATAGAGGGTAAAAGTTGACCCTAATGATGCACTATGGCGGGTGAATCGAACTTCCGGAAAAGTTTGCGGTTCTCCGTGATCGCGAGCCCCGGAAGTTCGCTGGGAACCGTTCGCCGGCGAACCGTTCGGGCCATCTCTAGTTGCTACCTTGCATGACAAGACTACAACACTCTATAGCAAAGCAAGTAAAAAGAGTGCCAAGAAGGCAAGGCTTGTGATGTGTCATTATCAAAGTACCATTGCAATCGTTTCCCAAATCTAAACTTCTCCCTGTAGTAGAATAAACACTTCTTGTACTTTGCTGTAGTACCAGTAGCAGACTGAAGTCAGTAGAGAGATCCCACAGTTGAGGTTTTCAGTAAATAGCAATACCAAAACGGGAGATGCACTATTAGTCACATGAAAAGGAGTAGAGATTTCAATGATTACTTACTTCAATGATTACTTATCCTTTATTCTATGGCTAATGCAAAAAAAGATGAACATTAAATAAAAGTCATTTAGCATGCCAAGATAACAAGCTATTTTTGCAGCAAAACACGCATCCTCAGTACAAACAGCAGTACAGCTGTGCAATCTTTCAGCAGGTGTGGTTGTGACAGGTGGACTCTGCAGGTGTTTATAATTAACAGGTATCTGCCTGTACACTATATCCAATAGCAGAATCTTACAGATCTGCCTTTACAGATAATTTTATTGCTTAAGATGGATAGCAGAGCTAGCCTTAACAAGGCGCCAAGGCTCCCTATACATCTGCAGTTAAGTGGAACTGATATCCCTGTCTTTGGTTGCATTGCAGAGACAGACACAGCTATGCAGAGAATTTCAGCTGGAGTGCCTTTTTGTACTTTGTGTACTGTCCTACCCTTGTCAGGCTGTTATAAGACTAAACGAGCTCACTGAAACTTCCCATCTGTTTTATATTGCAGGGCTAAAGCAGAATCACTCAAAATGATATTGCACAGGGACATTTCTGTAATGTAAATGCCTCAGCCTGGTAAAATTATGCATGTAAGGGACATGATCTTTTCTCTGAAAAGTTGAAACAAAGTATAAGACCTGAAATAAGATTATCTAAAAATCAAACTTCAAAAGAACCGAATTGGCACAGTCGGGCAGAATCTAAAAGCAGATGCCTTTATTCACATGCAAGAAAGTCACAAAGCAATGAGCTCTGTGACAGGGCATTTGCCACACATGTCAAATGGCAAAAATAAATGCGTTCATAAAAATGTTACTTAGATGTTGTAAAAGGAAATGTCCATCTTATGAATATTCTACAGAAATAATTACAATTATGCTATTGTCTCTCCTATCCTGCTAAATACTAAAAATAAAAAGTATATTGATTTTAACACAAAGAGAAGGATTTTCATTTCATTCTAGTTATATGTGTCAAGCATACTATTTTTCCTTTATCTGAGCCTCTTTCCAGTTTTCAACAGTGGTCCTCTGAGAATTTTCCTTAATGAACAGTTGAAAAAACAAATAGGATCTAATAGGGATGGTCAATGAGAAGCAAATAATTGTGAGTTGATGCAGTATTATGCAACTTCTGTATGTAAAATCATGCAGCTTGAAAATGGACCAATTGAATTCCACCTTGAAAGAATTTGACTGGGAATTTTAAAGCAACGTAATTGTACGCACAACATTTGCATACTCCTGCATCAATGCAGAATTATTTACATGCCACTGACCAGCACTAGTAGTTACTGTACTGGTTGTAATTTATAGCAATACAATGCACATTATGTCTTACGTTCTGCTCTAAAGTTCACAGATCCTGGGTCTACAGCCCACCTAAGCACATAGAGGCCTCGATTCAAAAAGGGCTGTGCGATAACAAAATCAGGTTGTTAAAATACTGCATTTGGTATTTTAGACTTTTGTCTGATAATGCATAAACATTTTCACAGGCGCGTTAGAAGTTTGGTAATTTACCAAAGCCCACTGACAAAAACCTGTTCGGTAACAGCAGAGCAGTGTGGAGCTTTATCTGTGTTGTTACAAGCTGTTTCCTGCAGTGAGGGCTATACAATAGTAAGAGGCATCCCAACATCCCTTTAGAATGTACATCTTTGTTATACTGCCTCTGCTCGCTCTAAATATGTCTATTAGTCTTTCTTCACATTTTATTTAATTCCAAAACCTTATATGGACGCAAGAAAATTTAAACATGCCCTGCTTAGGTAAATTCCCCACTATCTCCTCCACATCTTCAAACAGGAAACTAAAGGGTTAAATGGCCGAGGGGCACAGAGGAACCCTCTTTTTTTCCGTTTTCACTGCTCACTGCCTGGGGGGTAGAAAAGCTTGTTCCTACCATGAAGCCTTCACAACCTATCAATATCTGATCAGTGAGACTTGCAGGAGACAGGGGCTGTTTCTATTGGCTCTCTGCTCTTGTCAGTCATAGCTCTCTCTGCTTCTGTTTCTGTGAGTCACTGTCTCTGCACTATTTACGTCACATCAAAGCTGCCGGTAATGTTTCTGGGCTTTACTGCATGTTCTAGTCTTAATGAATTGACATACTGACATTTGTTGAGGTATTTACCACAGAAGTCAGTAATTTACCTCACTGTTTGGTAATTTCAGCTTTCCATGTGGTAACAGCCTTTATGAATTGACATTTTCTTAAGTGCTGGGTAAAGTCAGCTGTTTTCTGCATTACCGAATGTGGTAATGCTTTATGAATTGAAGCCATAGTCTACCTAAGAAGCACTGTTTTTATGTTTTATTACTAAACATCTGAAAAATTTGGATGGATTCTAGAACTGAATTTGATACTTTGCCCCAGGGCTTTGTTTATTGTTGTGGGCTTATCCTAAAAAATCTATGCCACATTAGTACTACTACATTTTTAATACTTAGCTTTTGTTTGTTATAATGCATTAAAATAAAAAAGTTCTTGCGCCAGTGAACCAATCTTCACACAAATGTATTTGCTAATATTGAATAATATTACAATTGCATATAATGGATTTGATTCCATTCACAGCCACCTATCTGGCCAGGTATCCACATACAATCACACACCTCATACACCCTGACCCCTAACTGTGCTTGATTAGATAGCTTTGCTGACAAGCAAATTTGTTGCTTGATGTCTTATACAATCCTATTTAGTTACAGCGGTTCAGTTCGTCATACACTGGTCTGCTATGTGTCTTCTGCACACTGTATATTGCACCCTATATTCTCAGCTCCTTCTCATCTCCTTGCTGCTCCAATGGGAAGTTCATGTTTAATGAACTTCCTATTGGAGCAGCAAGGAGCTGAGAATATAGGGTGCAATATACCGAGTGCAGCGCACACATAGCAGACAAGTGTATGACGAACTGAACCACTGTGACTAAATAGGTTTGGATAAGACATCAAGCAACACATTTGCTTGTCAGCAAAGCTATCTAATCAAGCACAGTTAAGGGTCAGTGTGTATGAGGTGTGTGATTGTGTGTGGATATCTGGCCAGATAGGTGGCTGTGGATGGAATCAAATCAATTGTATGCAATTGCAATCTTATTCAATTTTAGCGAATACATTTGTGTGAAGATTGGTTCACTGGCGCAAAAATGTTTTTTATTTTAATGCACTGTCTATGGAAGTGGGTAGGAGTAAGCCCACAGTTTTCTATGCTCCCTAGAAGTTACCACAAACACAGAAATTTAGTGTTTTACCTTTTTGATTTGTTATAACAACTTTGTGTTTTATCAAAGAAAAAATAAGGTTGGTATACACATATTTTTCTAGTCACACTGTTCACCAAATCAGTGATTTTGTTTGTGCCACTTTAAGTTGTGCATAACTTAGTGTACATTCGATTTTAACTACATAAACCATCTAGTCCTAAAGGTGGTCTGTCATTTATTTTGAGTATCATGTACCACCTAGTGTTAATATAAAAATAAATAAAAATAAATAAAAGAACATGACTTAGTGTGGGTACAGTTGTAATTACACAGGTCATACCGTTATGAAAGGGATCTGTCATTTATTTTCTGTGTTGCTGAGGAAGTTTTATCTTTAGAAGAAATTAAAAAAGTGCAAAACTTTTGGTGGACATCCTGGTTGGTAAACAGGATGTCCACCAAAAGTTTTGCACTTTTTTATTTCTTCTAAAGGTAAACCTTCCTCAGCAACACAGAAAATAAATGACAGATTCCTTTCATAACGGTATCACCTGTGTAATTACAACTGTACCCACACTAAGTCATGTTCTTTTATTTATTTTTTTTATTTATTTTTATATTAACACTAGGTGGTACCAACCCATTTAACACCTGATAAATACATTTATTTCTTAGGTTGGCCAAAAGGAAGGCACAGAAGTTGTAGGCAAAACGAGAGTAAAGAGTAGGGAAGATTGGGTCCTCAATCAGCTCTGCCATAGTAAAGCTGTAATGGAGATTTATAGCTTTGAAGAAACAGGAATCCCTGCCCTTTCTTACGTCTTCACATAGAGGTGCTCATACTTATTAAGCATCAGCTAATAAACACAATACCTGAAGTGCGCCAGTTCCGTAACACACATTGAAAAGTGCAAATAGAAACCTTGTTTAATCATTTTTATAATCATTGTAAGAGGTTAGTATTCCACTTCCACCTGTTTAGTAAGCTAGCACCTATTCAGCAAGGAGTTTTTGGGCTAGACTCCTTAAAACTTCTACTGCCTACTGCCTAATGTCTGCAGCACTGGCACTTTGAGTCCGCCAGGAGGAAAGCACAATATAAATGTTATTTGTCTTGTGTTGTCTTGTTAAGGGTTTTCCGTTAAATCGGAAGGGGCATTCCGTCAAAACGGACAGAACAGCTCCTAGTGGGAAAGAGCACTAGGAGCTGTTCCGGTCATTTTGATGGAATGCCCCCAGGATGCACTTAGAGAGTTAACATTAAAGTCGATTGACTTTCATATTACCTTTCTCATTAGACAAAGCATTCCAGAGTGTTACGTTGTAATGCATCTGGGAGCTTTTAATCATCCGGTGCAAGCATTTTCCCGTCGGGTGAATTATAACTAGCGCCGCTGATATGCGTTAAACCGCAACTTCCCGGCGTCATGTGATGATTCATAACACGTGCACGAAAACAGGTTTGTGCATGTGTCAGCTTATGTGAAACAGCCCTAAGGGATAAAGGAGAAGGGTGTGTAAGTGTCTTTGGTCAGCCCTACACAGAAAATGTCTAAAGAGAGCACAAAGTGAGAGATATAGGGCAAAACAATCTTTAAAGTAAGCACAGAGACAACGGAAGCCCAGCTGGTGTTCAATTGGATGAAGAAAAACAAAACAGGTTACAAGAATGTCAACCAACCATCAAGGCCTGTGGGAAATAACTGTCCCCACTGTGTAGCAACAGATCTCTCTGTGCCTGTCGGTCACTCTCTAAACAAATATGGACTGAACATCAACCCATCAGCTGGGGTGCTGGCCGGATGCCATTCATCAAATGAGGGTATAAAGCGCAACCGAAGAAAGAGGTGCCCAGAAAATATAAAATATTGTGTTATTCAGTGTAACACACAGGAGATTGTGTCTTTGCTTTTATATTATAGGATATTTAATTGATATAACTTTACAAGTACTTAAACTTGTATTTATATTTGTACGTAGATTCATCTTGTTGGTTGTTATATACATATGACACATCAATATGTAATTGCTTTTAGTATTGTGTACCTGTCATTTTAATGTTTGTGGGCACTGATAATTGGCCTGAGGATGTGAGCCGAACATGCTCATGAAACGCATTGCCATAGTACAAATAAACTGTTTTTCCTAAGCTAGTGTCATCCTTGAGGTAAGTCACCTCGTATCTTTGAATGTTTTCTGTGCACCTTTTTCTCCTGTTGTGTCTAAAGAGAAGGACTACAGGCATGTAGAAAGCAAGTTCCTTCTCTTGAATTTACTGTGGGCTTGAGTCCAGTCAGGAAGAGGAGGGGATGGTCCATGGCTACTTGGTTTAAAGACATGGACAAGCAGAGCAACACACAAGGAAAGGATAAGAATGTCATTCAAAGGAAACAACATCATAGGCAAGGCAATAGAGTGATAAAAAAGGCAAGGTAATAGGGTGAGAAAAAAATCAATTGTATCTCTATGAAATAGCTATCATTCAGCATTCACTTATGGCCTTCCTCATCTATCAGCAGAGGTATGCAGCAGGAACAGCTGTGGTCAACCACTTGTTTGATCCCAGGATCTCTGTCATCTAGGCATGCTTTTTCTGGTCACATGGTCTCTGTTATCTAGGCCTGATTTTTAGTTTCAAAAACTTTTTTATTAGGTAGCAAAGTAGTGATACATACAAAAAGTGCAATCTAAAGGGCCAATTTGGCCCAGCAGCTTAAATACAAAAGCATAGATATGCAACTAAAAACATTGTATGACAAAACTTGAAGAGCACAGCAGAAATTGAGATGATAAGTCAGTTGTGTGGCAGCTCAAAATAGTTTAGTGCTACCTTAATTTAACAAATAATACATTTAAAATATTAACAACCACATGCTGGTAGTCGCTTGTGCTGCAACAGAAATAGCAAAAAAGGGGGAAATAGCCCATACCCACAAACAAGAACCTATCAGAAGTTCTCGGGAGTATCACAGAAGAGAGACTGCTTGCATCCGGGGCATGTAGGCATGATTTTTACCACAGCTTTTGACACAACTATTGTCATGTGAAATAACTGTGCAAAACAAGGCAATATAATTAAAAGATTAGGCACCATGTGCATGAATAGCCATATGAAAATCCAACACCTAGACCACTTAGACAAAGGGGTCAGAGTAGCTGGCTAACCCTGCTCCCTCTCCTTTATCACTGGAGCTGTATCTTGCTTCTCTTGCCTTTATCCTTTGTTCATGCCACACAAGTAAGCTTTTCACTCTCTCAATAAAAGGCACATTTTGTCACAGCCTCTTTCTTGTCTGAAAAGTAAACCGACTGTTGACAATATTCAATAAACATGAATGCCATCAGCTTGTCAGTAAATAAAAAAAAATGTTTAAATGTTCCTTTAGTCTTGGAATTGTTGACTCACTGACCAAGATGCAAGTGATGTTGCAATGTCTGTCTCTTTATAACAGGCATCCTTCCTTGTAACATTCCACTGCATACTGAAGAGATTAAATCTTTTATACAATAGATTAGTTTATGTATAAACTTGTGGATGTAGCACAAACAAAGCAACAGATATGTCATATATTGTTTATCACTTGAAAAAATTGAAAAAAAAAAAAAAACAATAAAAACCTGTGGTCAAAGCTTTGGAACAGAATCTAAAATCAGGGGGAACAAACCAGAGCTGGGACAAGGTCCTCCAGCACCCAAGGCTGAGACACCAAAGTGTGCCCCTCCATCCCTTCACCCCAGCCATCACACACTCATTGCTATTACACTAAGAGGTGCCGCAGGGCCCACAACCTCCCCAACACCTTAATATCTAGTTATCTGGCTTGTAGTCACTTCCATGTATCTTCTTTTCTTATTTCTTTCTGCTTCAAACACAATTAGGAATGACAGCTAAATGAATTGTGCACCCCCTCCTACACTGCGCCCTGAGGCTGGAGCCTCTCCAGCCTATGCCTCGGCCCGGCCCTGGACCATAACTTGAAGCAGATAAGTCAACTAAAGTGACATGCAAGCGGACAAAGAAAAGCCAAGGTCTGTGGGTCAAGTCAGCACTCAGCAGGATGATTCAGATGTTAGCATCAGGCAGGGTCAGAATATCAAAAAATACAGAGTGTAATTGCAAGAGATACAGAAAAACTTAAACAAAGACATTGGCCTGAGTAAAATAGCACATTTTTTTCAAAGGGGCAAACAAGAAGGTCAAATAAATGTACACAAACCAATTTGAAGGAGTGAAATCAATATAATGTTGCGCCTATTCAGACAGCAGCAGTAACTGTAAAGGGATCCCACTTCCTCAAAATGTATAAGAGTATAAACAAACAGGCTACGCTTGTCAAATGGAATAACAATTCTTTAATGTAGTTGTAGGTAATACAACCTAAAATGGACAGTGTCCCAGATGGTTTAAAATAGTATAAATATAAAAGTGTAGGGATAAAAATAAATAATAAAATATGGCAATGGGTTAAAGTAGCTCAATGGCACTAAATAGCTGAAGCAAGGTGCTCGCTCTGAGGGGTGTACAGGATGATCTCAGCAATGCTCTCCTGAATGGTAAGTAACTGTGGCTGATATTCCTGATGGCTGGCTAGATTGGATAGGTTTCCCGAGCATAAGTATTCAGTGCGTGGGTTAGCATATAGTCATATAGTAAAGTTGCAGCAGCTGATACTTAGGGGTGGCTGCCTTGTTTCCTTGGTGGTAATGTTATATACGATGAATTCCGTGCATGACATTCAATACATGCATGTGAATCAGATGCGAGGGCTTTGCAAGATTTATGCCCTGTAGATGATGGCAAGTGAGCAAAAAATCAGCAGTAGTATATAGCTCAATGTCAATAAATAAAGATGGAGCGATCTCACCCTCCTTGGTGGTCAATCCTATAGCAGTTGGTCTCTTCCGGGGAGCCGCTCAATCTCACCAGCCCTGGCCGGCGGCAAAGTGAGAGAGACTTGACGTGCAGTGTAGTGTCGGGCAAGCGTGCCCGGCTCCCAGGGGGTCCGGATAGCGTGGGTGGTGTAGAAGAATAGAGCCTTCAGCTAGACTTCCGTCTTTCGCTAGCTACTCCCCAGCACGGAACTCCGACACACCTCCTTCCCCTATGCGGCATGACGTCACGACTGTAGCTGCTGCTGACGTTTCGAGAGGAACGCCTCTCTTTCTCAAAGCTTAGCTACTCGGGGATTAGGAGGATGGCTATTTAAGGTGTCTAGATATGCTAATAGGATTATTCAAATGCGTATAGCTCAAGATCCTTGTTAAGTCCGTGCGGAATTAATGTATTCAAATTGAATATCCACATTGTTTCACGTCTGGACATTTCTAGTAAATATTCTCCACCTCTCCAAGATCTTGTCACTTGTTCAATTACACAGTATTTGGATCCTTTAAAGGAGCAGCCATGTTCCATTTTATAATGTGCCGATAAAGGATGTTTTTTATTGCCCTTTTTGATATTGGTGCAGTGTTCACTCAATCTTTCTTTCAAGGTGTGTTTTGTTCTACCCACATAGTGCTTAGAACAGGGGCAAGTCAGCACATAGATGACCCCTCTCGTATCACAATTCGTTACATTTCTCATCTTGAATGTTTCATTTCCAGAAGAGGAAGTAATCTCATAAATCCTTTCTACAGGAGAATTCAGTTCTTTACAAGCTCTGCAGTACCCACATCTTTTAAAATATCCCTTTGTTTTCTTCATTTCGGGTTTTCTAATGGTGGGTGCTAGTATATTACCTAGATTTCTAGATTTTTTGAAGATTAATCTCGGATGTTCAGATAATAGAGGGGTAAGTATGGGGTCTTCCCTCAACAAACCCCAATACTTCTTCACTATATTCCTTACTCTGGGGGCTTGGGAGGAGTATTTCATAACTACACTTGGTTGCTGAAAAGTGTCACTGATAGGGTTCTCTCTCTCTTCCAATAATTCACGTCTTGCAGTACTTTTTGCTCTCTCCCTAGCTCCCAGAACAATGTCCTGTGGGTATCCTTTATGTTCGAATCGTTCTTGTAGGATTTGAGCTTCTGTGTCAAAGTCACCCGTTTTAGAGCAGTTCCTTCCGAGTCTTAAAAACTGACCCTTAGGGATATTCATAAGCCACTTATAATGGTGACAACTATCTATGTTGATGTAACTATTGGTGTCTACTGGTTTTATGTAAGTTTTAGTCAGAATCTTGCCTTCTTCCCTGTAAACCGTTAGGTCTAAAAAGTTAACCTGCTGTCTACTAAATTCACCAGTGAACTTTAAGTTGTATTGGTTCTCATTAATCCATCCCATAAATGTGTCAAGAGATTCTCGGGTTCCTTGCCATATAAAAAATGTGTCATCTATAAATCTCCTCCAGAGCACCAGGGAGGGTCCGGGGCCCTCAGGTCCATTGAGAACAAAACGTTCCCAAATCGGATCCCCATCGCCGTCCCAGTGCCCTGGAGGAAGTACTGTTCTTCAAAAACAAAGTAGTTATGTTTTAGTATAAATCTGATGCTCTCCAAAATGAATTGTATTTGGTCCTGAGGCACAGATTTTGCTTCTTGTAGAAAGAACTCAACTGCTTCTATACCTTTTTCATGGGGGATCACAGTGTACAGGGAGCTGACATCAACAGTACATAGCCAATACCCCTCCGACCAGGTGTGATTGTCAAGAATTCTTAAAAAATGCCCCGTGTCCTTGATGTAGGTAGGAGTGGTCTTCACTACATCTTGTAAATAAAGATCTACATATCCAGAAAGGTTCTACGTCATAGACCCAATCCCCGATATTATGGGTCTCCCTGGAGGATTAATAAGGCCCTTATGTATTTTGGGGAGATGATAATATACAGTAATTCTGGGATTCAGTTTTTAAGACTCAGAAGGAACTGCTCTAAAACGGGTGACTTTGACACAGAAGCTCAAATCCTACAAGAACGATTCGAACATAAAGGATACCCACAGGACATTGTTCTGGGAGCTAGGGAGAGAGCAAAAAGTACTGCAAGACGTGAATTATTGGAAGAGAGAGAGAACCCTATCAGTGACACTTTTCAGCAACCAAGTGTAGTTATGAAATACTCCTCCCAAGCCCCCAGAGTAAGGAATATAGTGAAGAAGTATTGGGGTTTGTTGAGGGAAGACCCCATACTTACCCCTCTATTATCTGAACATCCGAGATTAATCTTCAAAAAATCTAGAAATCTAGGTAATATACTAGCACCCACCATTAGAAAACCCGAAATGAAGAAAACAAAGGGATATTTTAAAAGATGTGGGTACTGCAGAGCTTGTAAAGAACTGAATTCTCCTGTAGAAAGGATTTATGAGATTACTTCCTCTTCTGGAAATGAAACATTCAAGATGAGAAATGTAACGAATTGTGATACGAGAGGGGTCATCTATGTGCTGACTTGCCCCTGTTCTAAGCACTATGTGGGTAGAACAAAACGCACCTTGAAAGAAAGATTGAGTGAACACTGCACCAATATCAAAAAGGGCAATAAAAAACATCCTTTATCGGCACATTATAAAATGGAACATGGCTGCTCCTTTAAAGGATCCAAATACTGTGTAATTGAACAAGTGACAAGATCTTGGAGAGGTGGAGATTATTTACTAGAAATGTCCAGACGTGAAACAATGTGGATATTCAATTTGAATACATTAATTCCGCACGGACTTAACAAGGATCTTGAGCTATACGCATTTGAATAATCCTATTAGCGTATCTAGACACCTTAAATAGCCATCCTCCTAATCCCCGAGTAGCTAAGCTTTGAGAAAGAGAGGCGTTCCTCTCGAAACGTCAGCAGCAGCTACAGTCGTGACGTCACGCCGCATAGGGGAAGGAGGCGTGTCGGAGTTCCGTGCTGGGGAGTAGCTAGCGAAAGACGGAAGTCTAGCTGAAGGCTCTATTCACTTATGCCACCCACGCTATCCGGACCCCCTGGGAGCCGGGCACGCTTGCCCGACACTACACTGCACGTCAAGTCTCTCTCACTTTGCCACCGGCCGGGGCTGGTGAGATTGAGCGGCTCCCCGGAAGAGACCAACTGCTATAGGATTGACCACCAAGGAGGGTGAGATCGCTCCATCTTTATTTATTGACATTGAGCTATATACTCCTGCTGATTTTTTGCTCACTTGCCATCATCTACAGGGCATAAATCTTGCAAAGCCCTCGCATCTGATTCACATGCATGTATTGAATGTCATGCTCAGAATTCATCGTATATAACATTACCACCAAGGAAACAAGGCAGCCACCCCTTAGTACCAGCTGCTGCAACTTTACTATATGACTATATGCTAACCCACGCACTGAATACTTATGCTCGGGAAACCTATCCAATCTAGCCAGCCATCAGGAATATCAGCCACAGTTACTTACCATTCAGGAGAGCATTGCTGAGATCATCCTGTACACCCCTCAGAGCGAGCACCTTGCTTCAGCTATTTAGTGCCATTGAGCTACTTTAACCCATTGCCATATTTTATTATTTATTTTTATCCCTACACTTTTATATTTATACTATTTTAAACCATCTGGGACACTGTCCATTTTAGGTTGTATTACCTACAACTACATTAAAGAATTGTTATTCCATTTGACAAGCGCAGCCTGTTTGTTTATACAATTTGAAGGAGTACTGTATGGGGCCCTCAGGGAAAAAGAGTTGAACTTAAGAGGGCTTCTAATGGTAACCCGTAGACGTTTTATGCCAGTGCAGCCACGCGCCGATATTCCAGTCTCCACCTCAGGTTACTTGTGGAATTTGCCACTGCGCCTGCATAGCCTTCTCCTTGCTTCCGCTGGCATCAAAGGAGAGTACTGTGCAGGCAGTAGTGGTTTTGTGACTTTAAAGTCGCAAATTCTGGAAGTAACCTGCGGCAGGTACTGGAGCATTGTCGAGTGGCTGCGCAAGCACAGGACATCTACGGGGGACCATTAGAAGCTTCAGGTAAGTTCAACTCTTTTTCCCTAAGGGACCTCTACAGTACTCCTTTAAGAAACATGGTCAACTAAAAATACAGATATAATTTACAAGATAATTGTAAAGTGTGCATGAACACCTGTCAATATGCATGTATTCTTACTACCAACGTGAATAAACAGCCTGTATGCACAGCTGAGGATATAGAAAGGTAAAATGCAGGCAGGTTTATTCAGTTGTGCCCGAGCAGTGCCATGCTATTGCGGAGGCCCATGCGAGAAACGTGGCCCCGTCAGCTGGAATGTCCACGTGTGGCAACCGGGGTCCAGAGGACAGCGAGGGAAGTCTCATTAGGACCCAGAGGCTTGAAAATAAAAATATGAGACTCTTTTCTCTCAACCAATGTTGTAGTTATTATCCGTACTACACATACAATTCATTATCATTACATTTATATTCCCTACAGATTTGCTCAAATATATCATGTGGACTACGGGTGCTTCAGGATCTGTTTCATATGTCCAAAATTGTTTTCCAGCCATAACAGGCAGGGCCAGTTTTCTCATGAAGCAAGGTGAAACACTTGCATCAGGAGGCAGAGATTACAGGGCCAGCATGTTTGTACTGTGTTTATACTAACAGCATGCAGTCAGAGTAGGAGAAGAAGTGAGAGGAGAGAGAGGCAAAGAGGTCATCATTGGGGAAAAGCAGCTTGTTGTGCTGTGTGAGGATTCTGACAGTAAGTGAGGAGGGGGAGGCAGGAGAGCAGCATTGTTTCATTTGACTTGCACAGCAGAAGGGAGGAAGTGGCACTGATTTCTTGACTGAGGTGGAATGGAGTGGCTGAGGGTGAGTAGTTTGTTTGTAACATACTCACAGCCAGCTAGTGTACTATTTTGTTGAGCTGCAGCATGTCATGTGAGAACATTAATAGTTAGTGTATTTGGGAGAAGCAAAACATACAAAAAATCCCTGCAGGTGCACCACAAGTGAGAACATTAAATGAAGCAGAGTTAATTGTTGGGTGCTGTGTGATCATTCTAAATCATGAAGGGGAAGCGCATCCTAACCAGTTTGCCTCAGGCTGCAAAAAGTCTAGAACAGGCCCTGTAGCAGGATTATTTAACCTTACGTGTCATAACATTACAGTGTTGAAAAAAATGTTAATCCAAATGAATCTAAGTGACACATTTCTTAACAATTCTTCAAATTCATATTGTATATTAAATATTTTATGTTTATATTTCAATTAAAACTCAGAGAAATTTACAACATACCCATAAGCATCTTCTGGATAATATATAACATCTGCACTGTTTGACACTTGCAGGGTTCATGATCAACACAGAGACCTGGTGATTTTCCTATGTCACTAGACTTTTTTGTGACAGCTAATTTATAACCCACTGCAGGCACTATCAATTAAGTCTAACATAGTACATCAAATTTTATGTTTCCTTATAGTTATACATTTTATCTGACTATATTAAGGAAGCATCTGTGTAATGTGCAGGGGAAAAAAATCACTGTTCTGTCGTTCATCTGTGCTATTCATAATATGTCCACCAACCTGTGTTTCTTGTGAAAATATTAATCCTGCTCAAAAATATCGCCTGGTTAAAAATTTAATCATGCCCCATTAACTTCCTAGAAGGTTCTTTCCATGAGTGTCTGATTTACTATATGTTTTTTAAAATAGATTGTTTTTCTTAGCTTGCCTCTTGTAATTAGGAAAGAGATCCCTCAAACTTATTGTAAACATAGCTTCAATGATAAAAATTGATCTGTTTTTATGGGATGCTTAAATCACATTGTAAGCTTGATGTACTCTATGATTTATGAACTGTATCTGATTGATTTAGTAAGCAAATGTCAGGCTTGCTCTTGTGAATACTGTGTGCTAAAATAGCAAAATATTGCAGCATATAATAATAATAATAATAATATGTTAGCATGCATGCACAACAAATTAATATCTTAAAGTGAAACTCAAATTATTGTTAAAATATCGGTTCTCTTACAGCTAGGTTTGTACATGCAAGGAGTTTGATTGTTTAATAAAGATTATTTCATTGTTTTACATTGTTTTATAAATATAGACAAACACATACCTTTAAATGAGTTCCTAACAGATAATAGTACCCTGCAATCATCTACTTCAGGTATGAAAACAAGAATATTAAAGATTTCTGTTCTATGCAGCTGTCTTTACAACAAGTAGAGTACTGTTGACATATGTGTGTGATTTGGCATTCCCTCTCAAGTCAATATTGATCAGGAGACTGATCAGAATGTTTGATTGCCAAAACATGGACCAGAGATCTGATTGTTTGTAACAGCACTAACTGTAAAGTGGGAATACTATTCAAGATCAAAGTCAGTATATTATTGTTTGATTTGGAGAGGCAGTTCTTCAGTAGACTTAGTGGGCGGGAGCACAAGGAGGAGCAGCAAGGCTCCATAGCTTTGCACTACAGAGGGAAGTACAGAGTTTGTGGCTGCAGTGGGGAGAGTAATATTACATCAGATATCTACTGAGATCTGATCTAATACCTAATGAGGCACTGGTGCAAGGTTGCAAATAATCAATGTCACATACATTATTATTATTTAGTTTATTTATAAAGAGCTAAAAAAGTATGCAGCACTGGATAAAAAATACATACAATGGCAGACGTAGCAAGGCTATACGACATAGAAAAAAGCTATACAAGGCAAATAAGATACAAAATACATGATCATGTGATTTTGGGTTAGTTAGGTAGGTCCAGTAAAACAAGTATGAGGCGGTCGTAGGAAAGGAGCACATGATCATGTAGAATACATGAGGGGAGGCAGGACCCTGCCAAAGGCTTACAATCTTAGGGGTGGGGGGATGGACACACTAGATAGAGCTGTAGAATTTTACTGTGTGGTAGAGGTTGGGTAGGTCATTTTGAAGAGGTGGGTTTTGAGGGCTTGCTTGAATGTGTTAAAGGAGGGGGAAAATCTGGTGGGTGGTGGAAGGGAGTTTCAGAGGGTGGCGGAGGCTCTTAAGAAATCCTGCAGGATTTACATAGATATTGTTTGATTTTCACATTTTTATATTTGTATGCTTGGCATTACTGTATGACATACATCAGGGCCAGATTTACCATAAAGAATTGTACGCGCGTGCCTACAGGCGCCTGGTGATAGAAAGGTGGCTCACTCTGCTCCTGGATTGCCTCCTTCCTTCCCAATGCAGAGTCCTGAGCGGAGTGTAAATGAGAGATTACTCACCCAACTCTCAGCACTCCATTGAGATCTCCCTTCAGTCAGGGGCAACTTAATACTGAGGGTCCCTCTGAATATATAATACTAGGGGCACCTGTAGCTACTTACACTGGGCAAGCAAAGTAAGGGAGAAGGGACAGCTGGGCCAGCCATCACACTTACGATGCAGTTTGGTGGGGATTTGAAGGTTCATGTAGGGCAAAGTCTAGGGTGCCAGGACACCTGTGCCTATAGGCTCCTGTGATGTAAATCTGGGCCTGGCATACATTTTGTATTTTTAGGTGTCACAAGACCATAGATATAAGGCAAACACAAAGAGTTGAGGATTGTAGAAGGATCTACTGCTGCCAATAAGCTCAGAGGTGCGTATGACAAAGTGACAGTTGATGTGAATAATGTGCAAAGATGTGCCAACGTTTTTGCTTTGTCCAACAATAGAAATGTCATTTTCAAATAATATCCCCTTCAAACGTTCACATAAGAGAGCAAGTTTAAGTGGGATAGCTCAAAGCTATAGGATACTGAGTATTATTGTCTGGATTCCACATCAAAGCTTCTAAGAATGCATGTGTCAATTTACATTTCACATCTTGCCAAAACTGTGCTACCTGGCTGTTATTCAAATAGATGCACTAAGGTACAAAAATAATACATCTCCGTAGCTGTTCAAGGTAATTATTGCCTTTTTATCCACATTCGATTCAAGTGATCCAAAAAACTTCAGAGCGCAAAGTGTGTATCTCAGACTAGCCATACACTATGCCTATTTGTAGTAAATTGAGAAAAATAGCAATATGTTTTAATAAAGAAGAATTGAAAGAATGAATTATCATTTTAAAATTAAATGGTTATTATTAGCTGCAATTAGAGTGATTCAATAAGGTGTGATATGCTGCATATATAACACTAGCGAGTACCACAGCTTCCTGAATGTACAATTCAAAAACTCACACACACAAATCAGGGCATTATGACTAAACACAGCTCACTCTATGCTGTGGCCAGCTGAGAAAACCTGCTTAACATCCAAAGCATAAATGGCTTTCCATGGTACTGAATATATTCTGCTACTTGGCCTTCCAAAGCCCCAACTCTACTACTGATAGGTGTGGTAGCTCTGTTTGCAACCCCACTGGTCCGTGAGATAATAGAAGCAAAGTTTATGGTGTTTCCCTGAAATTGGAGGAATACACTGCTAATATGGTGAATACAGTATGTGCAGAAATTCTCTGAATCCCTTTTTGCATCCGTCCAAAGTGTATAAACATTAGAGTCATTAACCACTTCTGGATCTTTGACATTAAATTAAGTCCCTCTATGGGTTCATCTACCCACATGCTCCTGCATGTGTACTTGCATATCCCCATTGCTGACATTTGTTTATGGACAGACAATAATTCAAGCACATGCCACTGAAAGAAGAAGAAGAATGAAAGCTTTTTGGAGTATATATTGGACATATTTAGGGGGGAATAAATGGTACAGGAGTGCACAGTGAGGCACAGAGTTCTGACTTACATACAAATTTGGCTTCAGAACAAACAAAGGCAGTGTGTTCTTTAGCCTGTGTCTAGCTCTGAGCCGTGCTACGCTTACTTACTTCAAGACATTGTTCATTGAACTGAAAAAGTGGGTTGGTACCCATGAAATGCATTGTCTGTTATATTTTTAAATAAAATTACTACTTTTTTTTACTCCAACTGTGCTTCATTCTTGAGGCAAATTTTCCTTATTTTTAGCTGTTTTTAAATATTTTATACTTTTTTTCTTGTCTTCCAATCTATTTTCCACCCCCTATTTGAGTTGCTTTAACTTAAAGGGGAACTTCAGCCTAAACAAACATACTGTCATTAAGTTACATTAGTTATGTTAATTAAAATAGCTAGGTATTATAATCTCTTAACCACCCTGTTGAAAAGAACAGTCAAATGTTTGTGATTTCATGGGGGCAGACATCTTTTTGGTTGAAAGGAGTTGACAGACAGCATGAGATACAGTTCCAACTCTCCTGTGTCCTAATCCCCCCTTCCAGCTGTGTGCGCTAAGCTTCAAATCTCAAATAAAATAAAAAATTGTGCCAAAACAGCAGAAGGAAAACAACACCATCAGAAATCCCATCATGCTTTGCACAGCATCAGGGGAAAAATGCCCAGGCAGATTTCTTTGATGGGGCATGCAGCCCCTTCTGCACAGCTAAAAATGAGGCTTGGGTAAGAAAAACAAAGTTCCGATGCTCTGAAACTGTTAAAGAAACACCAAGCCTTTTCATGGCTGCTGAGTAGATTTTTAGTCTCCAGGTTCACTTTAAGGCAATTATGGTCTTTATTACAAAAACAAAAAACCTTGTACCTTGACTATACTTTTTTTCCGGAGAGTGACTAAACCTACTTAGACACAAAGGGTGGCTGGACCTTTGTGCCCAAGCCGTCTAGCATGATTGCCATTCTGCAACCCAGATTTGCAAGTACCATCTTCATTTTCACTCTACTCTACCTGCATATTGATGATACTATGAGAAGCTCCTGGTTTCTCCGGAGTTATTTCTCTTTCTGGAAGATCTGCAGGTTTCCAGTCTTCAGCCAGCTATTACCTAGTATTTTTTTCCAGTTACTCGTTATTCAGTGAAAAATGTGTTCATGGCATGAATGGGGAGTTACTATATCAAGCACTGATGTGAGAGCTGTTCACCTGTTAAAAACATTACACAATAAATGAAGCCTGTGAACCATTTCCATCTGGAGTCAGGAAGGAATTTTTTCCCTTTTGGGGATAATTGGACCATGCCTTGTAAGGGTTTTTTGCCTTCCTCTGAATCAACAGGGATATGTGAGGGAGCAGGCTGGTGTTGTACTTTGTCCTCTGGTTGAACTCGATGGACGTATGTCTTTTTTCAACCCAAATAACTATGTAACTAGGTAGACCTATGAAGAACGGATGAACTGAAAACAAAGTCATCCCCAAAACAGCTAATAACGTAGCTTTTTAAAACAAAATAGTTGATGGCTTGCTACAACAAATAGCATTATACTTTTTATGGTCTGGCTTTACAAAAAAGCCCATATACACAAGTCAAGTCTAGTCCTATATTATAGAAATGACTACAGGGTAAAATAGACAGTTTTTGTTTTAAAAGAAATATAAGCAACGTAAGAACATTCTGAGGATTTTAGGAGCTTTTTTATTTAATGCTATGTAACAATCCATACTAAAAAAAATGAATACCTCCTCAGAGAATCTTCCGTTATCAAAGAAGGAGACAGGTTATCATTTGGATCTAGGCATCTTAGTACATCCGTCACTTATCGCCATTGATTTGTGCTGAATGAAGGACCACTGGGATGCAATAATTGCTCGGAATTTTGTTTCAATGCACAATTACATGACAAAGCCAGCCTACACAATAAATACTCTAACAAAGATGGTCTGTATTAGCCTAGACGTAGCTGTTGCCATAAAATATGTATAAGGATCTACAAAAGTACACACATCTGAAAGACATTATATTTCCTATTTTAAAAGTACACCTCATTAGTGGGACTGGAAAGTATACCTCATTAGTCATAGCAGTCATACATTAGCAACCTTGAAATGTTCAGAAACAATCTTAGGGGGCTCAGAGGTTAAAGAGAGTTCTACAATCTGCTACAATAATAATAATAAAAACATAGCTCACTCAGAAATGGAGAGAATCTACAATCTTGCAGGTTAAAATCCTATTATGGTCTGTGTTGTCTTCCTTTCACAATAGGATAAATATAACTGTTTTGGCTTAAAGCAGTTGAATGATATCTGAAAATCTCATGTATGTAGGCACCCTGAGCTGCTTACACTTCCATACTCTAATAACAATGGCCATATACATTTTTTAAGATAGATTTATGTGAAGGATGAAAATTGTCAATTCGTATTAATCTTTATTTAATGGTGTTGCCTATAGACACAAGTACGTTTTTATTTGAGCAAGTATGATATGATATTGTAACAATTGTGGAATTATCTCCGTGGTCAGCGCACAACCTGCGCACCGACACCACGGAAATCCTCCACAAGTATGGATAAGAGAACCCAGCTAAGGTGCGGATGCACCCGTAGAGAGGAATTCCAACCGGCAGATGGAGCTGTGGAGTGCAGAGGAACAGATCCTCTGCCCAACCACAGATGCCAGATAAGGATTGTACATAATGGGGCAATACAGAGCAGAATAATTTCTCTCGAGGGAGAGAGCACAGAGACAGAATGTATGTTTGTCTACCAATCTAGTCGCCACCCGGCGACGGTCAACATACAACAGCGAAGACCAAAGTGTGAATGCAATAGCAAGAGTGGCGATTGCCAACAGTGACACAAGACAGAGTAAAGGTTAACCACAGGAGCAGAGAGAAAGGCACAGCAAATCATACAATGAGAATGTCAACGAAATAACAAATGCACTACCTAAACGCGGTCACTGCGCGTTAGACGCAACAGCGACAAGCACGTTTACGGCGCGGTCTCCACACGATAAGTGCAACAGAGACAAGCACGCCACCCTGACTAACGAATGAACACAAATGAACAAATAACAGGAATGCTTGCTAAATGGCTGCCTTACCTCAGGCAACCGCAAGCGTTTGCTCCAGACAGACAGACGAACGGAAAACAGGAATAGGTCAGATAAGATCCACCGTTCTTCCGCCAGAGCGAGTGTGATCCAGGTTCAGGGACAGGACAGGAAGGATCCACTGCTCTTTCCGCCAGAGCGAGTGTTAACCAAGTACAGAAACAGAGCTAGCAGGATCCACTGCTCTTTTCCACCAGAGCAAGTGTGAACTAAGCAGAGAAACAGAGCTAGCAGGATCCACTGCTCTTTTCCACCAGAGCAAGTGTGATCCAAGTACAGAAACAGAGCTAGCAGGATCCACTGCTCTTTTCCACCAGAGCAAGTGTGATCCAAGTACAGAAACAGAGCTAGCAGGATCCACTGCTCTTTTCCACCATAGCAAGTGTGATCCGAGTACAGGAATAGGCCTAGCAGGATCCTCTGCTCTTTCCGCCAGAGTGAGTGTGATCCACACGGCAAGACAGACAGAAGGAGTAACCAGTAGCAACCACCGCTATGGTAAAACTCCAAGACATAGACTAGAGAGATCCACTGCCACTAATGCTAGGGCAAGTGCGATCCAGGTTCTGGACTAAATGATTCACCATCGCCAACCGCTGGCGACAGTGCAATCACAAGGACAAGACAAGACAGAACAGGCAATACAGATAATACAACCTGACTGCACTAGAGGGATGCCTAGTGCAGTACCCAGGAATACTCTAAGATAATCTTTAGCAAACAATAGCAAGGCTGACACTCCCGGTGTTTGCAGTAACAAACCATCATGACCAGCAAAGGACTCTGGGAGAGCAAGGTATTTATACTGCAAGCCTTCAAAGGAGACAGGTAGGCAATTTGCATGACAAGTGTATGCAAATTCCTCAGCAGAGCAACTCTGGAACTTGCAAAGCGAAGACAGGTCTCTTTTCCAGAGACCTGCAGCCCACAGACTTAAGGAATGGTCAAACAGCTGTCTGCCTGTGCAGACAGCTGAGCGGATCATTACAGATATATTTCAAGCTTAAAGAGGAGCTGTTAGGTATAGGGTCTCAGAGAAAATAAACACATATATCAGTAGCTAAACATTGGCTGTACTTACATTACATATGCATTTCACTGTCCACGTTTGGATTTCACAGAAGTTTTATATAGTATTTGCAGAGAATGATGCTCCTGACAGCTTATGGCAGGTTCCATGTTTGTCTGTCTCCTATGAAGCCAAATGTGTTGTCATGTCCTGCCTGCTTCCTGATGATTCACTCACACAAAAGATCGGTAATGTAAAACACTACTGTGCAGTGAATATTAATTAGCCATGTGGCTAGGAACAATAGCGGACTCCTGCAGTGTACTCTGCCAGGAGTTTTTTCAATGTTGTGAGCTGCTGCTTTTGTAACACGAGCCCTGTAACTTATCAATAGCAGCCGAGGGGAGGGCCCCAGAATGCTTTGCTGTATGGTATGCGGCTCTCGGCTTCTGAAGAGTTTGGGTCTAACAGCTTTGCTGATAAGCACACATCAAAACTAAGAGAGCTTTTTAACTTCAGTATTGCCTTTTTGGCTTCCTTCTAAACTGTTTAACACAGGAGAATAGAGGTTTAAATTAGCTTTTGCAGCCTGACAGTTACTCTTTAAAGAGTACCTGAACTGGCATGTTACATGATGAAAGATACAGAGGTGCCAATACAGGATAAAACGAGCTAAAATCAATATTAAAAGGGCGGTAATGGTGGTCTTACCTCCCCAGAGAAGACAAAACAGTGGTGTTTCCTAAAAAATGTATTCTTAATCCAACAATTCTGCTGCAGAATTGTTGGAGTAAGAATAAACTTTTTTTTTATGATACACCACTGTTGTGTCTTCTCTTTGGGGAGTTAAGTCCGTTATTACCCCCCCCCCCCCCTTTTTTAATATTGTTTTTATCACATTTTATCCTGTATTGGCACCTCTATATCTTTCCAAAGTACCTATATATTCGCCTGGTGGATGGGTGTGATCAACCTTTCTTGTCTACAGAGAGTGACTTCTTAACTTCTTAACCTGAGTGGGGATAGGTTTATTCTCCCCTCATGTGCATTTAGTGGTTGCCTGCAGTGGCAACCATTACTTGTGAATATATCACTGTCTTTAGTTATTCATCTTCCCTTGTTATCAATAATACACTATTGGAGCTCTCAATGTTTCTCTTTTTTGTCTCTATGTTACATGATGAGACAGACAAGTGTATGTACAGTTCCAAGCTTACATAGAACTAGACTGTGTTCCATGTTTAATTTTATCAATGTGAGCGTTGAAATTCCAGTGCTCTGAACAACAGTTTCTCTCCAGTCAGACTTCATTCAGATTGTAGTTTAACTGTCTAATAACTAATTAGAGGCTATTAAACTCTTACATGGCAAAGAGAAAATTCTAAGTGAAGGCAACAGACAAAAAAAGGTAAATAGGTCAAAAGGGCCAAACAAGGTAAATAGTTCTAGATTGTCATTATACAGCTGAGCCACCAAGAAAAAAAACACACAACACTTTAAGCTTTTAAATAAATAGTAAGAATAGTAACAGGAAATTCCTGTTTAGAAGTAGTACTGTAGATATAATTGTTTATCCTAACAATTAATTTTCATTTGATGTTTGCTTTGAGGAACCTGCTTTGTGAACATGTAAGCTTGACTCACCTAAATAGATATAATAATGGGAAAAGGATGAAAAGGAACAGGTAACAATAACAACTGATGATTGGCTAACCTTTCTGAGTTAACATGTATGTAAGTGTTGTCATCCAATGGTGACTTTGGGCACAGTGACAAGATTGTCACTAGATCATGTAAAATCTCCTGCACTGTGGAATGGTCAAGACATGTCTATGAAAACTTTAAAGGGGAACTCACCTTAAAATTTGATACTGTAAAAATATAAGATGTGTTGCATAATACTGCTTTAATAAATAAAAATATATGTTTGCAGTAATACATCTGTCAGGTGTCCTTATTTCTGTTACTGCATTCTAGAATAGTGTGGAGCCATATGTTGGTTGGCAAGTTTACAGTGCTATTCAGCTGATTTCTACTTCCTCCAGCCAGAGCCGGGACAAGGTCCTGCAGCACCCAAGGCTGAGACACTAAAATGCGCCCCTCCATCCCCCCGACCCCAGCCATCACACACTGATGGCTATTAGACTAGGAGGTGCCCCAGGGCCCCCAACACCTTAATCTCTAGTTATCTGGCTTGCAGTCACTGCCATAAATCCCCTTTTCTTATTTCTCTCTGCTTCAAACACAATAGGGGAATGATAACTGAGTGAGTTGTGTGCCCTCTCCTACACTGCGCCCTGAGGCTGGAGCCTTTCTCCCCTCTGCCTCGGCCCGGCCCTTGCCTCCAGCCCCTCCTTCCTCAAGCAGCTCCTTTCTCTAATCAGTATGTAAATAAGCCGGTGATAGTGTACAGTTACAGAGCTGTCATCTGGCTGTGCTTGTGTATGAATGTCTGCCTATGTTTCCAGCCTGTCATTTTTTTTTCTCTGTATTTTGTCTATCCTCTGAAGTTATTCCCCTGCTGTCAGTACACCGCACTAGGCACATTCTACACTAGGGGAGGGGGGCCATCCCCAGGGGTTCCGTCATGTTTGTCATCACAATATCCCACTACATTTCTGCTGCGCAACAGATTGAGCTTGTTGGCCCTACATCTTCCAGCATGCCTGATGGATACAAGCAACACAAAAATGGTTGCATCATCAATTGGACATGCACTTGGTGGCACCAATCTTCATCCCATTATAATAGTGGAATCAGATGGTCGATTGACTGCCAAGTTTCCAGATGTATGGCCACCAGCTCTACACAATGCACATATCTAAATCGGTTATAAAATGCAAGTTATCTCCCACACATGAGACCTACCGTGTTTCCCCGAAAATAAGACACTGTCTTATATTAAATTACCCTTCAAAAAATGTGCTAGGGCTTATTTTTAGGGAGGTCTTATATTTTCTGGGGGTATCCATCACCTGTGTATATAGCCAGATTCCCCCATGCTCCCTGCTAAATAATCCCTTGTGAGTGCTATACATTGTTGCATGCTGCACTGCTTATATGGGGCTTATGTAGGTGGGTGCTGGCGTAATGCTTGCCTGTGACAATGTGTGTTGGGATTGGGTGCTAAAAGTTACTGTCTATTTAGGGCTCGCTTTACCTCGCTGCTACTGCTAACATTCCTGGCAGTCCTAAGCGGCAAACCTGTTCACCACCCGCCCGCCTGCTTTACCTCACCGCTGCCACTGCTCCTGGCCCCGTCCTGCAGATAATCCACGTTGCTGTTTATTCTCGGCATAATTTACACATCGTAGCGGTGACATGTTGTAAAGGGCAGCTACTGTATCCAATAAGAGGTCACTTCCTGTATAGGGCAGCGCTCTTATTGGATACAGTAGCTGCCCTTTACAACATGTCACCACTACTCTGCGCTGTGTGAATTATGCCAAGAATAAACAGCAACGTGGATTATCTGCAGTACGAGGCCAGGAGTAGTGGCAGCGGCGAGGTAAAGCGGGCGGGCGGGTGGTGAACAGGTCTGTCACTTAGGTCTGTTTATGGGGGGATAATTACTAGGTCTTATATTAGGAGTAGGACTTATATTTCGAACATACTCGAAATAGATACTAGGTCTTATTTTCAGGGAATGTCTTAAATTTGGGGAAACATGGTAGCAACTTACCATGAATTAAAAAATTCACCAACGACCACCACATATTACAACAAAAAACAACTCCATAACATTTGTAAGCCAGGATTTATAAGCCAAGATTTGGGGCAGTATGGTGGCTTTGTGATAAGCGCTCTCGTTTTTCAGCGCGGGGTCCCCAGTTCAAATCCCAGCCAGGCTCTATCTGCATGGCGTTTGTATGTCTATGTGGGTTTCCTCTGGGCACTTAGATTTCCTCCCACATCTCAAAAACATATACATGCGCTACACAATACACACAGAGACATATGACTATGGTAGGGATTAGATTGTGATTAGCCCTTCTGAGGGACAGTTAGTGACAATATACTCTGTACAGCACTACATAATGTCGGCACTTTATAAATACTTTAATAGCCCCGACAATGTCCCTCCTAATAAAGTATGTCCCCCGGTGCCCAGTGTAACAATACATTACCTGTCTGTGGCCTGAGCTTTTCCCTCCCTTGCTCCGGGCGCATTCCCCTCTGCATACACGCACACCCCACTTGGTTTCCTAGTAAGAGCGCACGTGTGACATCACACATGTGTCCTTACTAGTCTAGGACTATGGCGCGTATATGCGGAGGCAGCAGGAGACAAGCGTAGGTCATGGACAGGTAATGTATTGTTATTCTAGGCACCGGTGGGGCATTTACATTAGGGGGGCACAGTGTTGGGGTGGTGAGGCGACGCTCAAGGCCTCTTCCGGATCAATTTCCCCATGGAATTGATTGGGAATCAACCTGTGGTGTATGGGCAGCTGACAGATCTCTTATCAGATTCGATAAGAGAGATATGTCTCTTGGTCGCATCAGCCCATACATCACTAGATGTATGGCTACCATTAGACACAAAACACAGACATTAGATGTATGGATACCATTAATGTGGCCATACACTTATAGATTTGCAGCAGATTCGACCATCAGATGGATTTCTGTCAGATGCCTGTCAAGTCGAAGCTGACAGGAATCTATCTTATGTGTGCCACACACTAGGAACAGATTTCCAATAGATTTCAGAATTAAATCTATTTAAAATCGATCCAAAGGCATTATTGCATCTTTAGATCCAATGCAACTCTATGGGCCATCGATCTGCTGCCAGCAGCAGATCGACCTAAATTTTCCATCCTGTCAGATAAATCAAATTGATCAAAATCAATCGCAAATCGATCGATTGGCTGATTTCAAAGTATCAATTTCCAATCAATTCTATAGAACTGATCGATCAATGGCTGAAATCGACCAGTGTAATGGCCCCTTTAGACACAAAGCACAGACATAAACCCACTTATGCTAAGCAGGGTACACACCACATTATACACCACACTACGCACCACAAACAATTACTAAAGGTGGCCGTACATCAATCGATCAATTCTATTGAATTGATTAATCAATCAGAAATCGATTCTATCAAATTGATCGATCGATTTGTGGCCGATTTCGATGGATTTGATCTATCTGACAGAATGGAAAATCTAGGTCGATCTGCTGCTGGCAATAATGCATTTAGATCGATTTCCAATATATTTCATTCTAAAATCTATTGGAAATCTGTTACTAGTATGTGGCACACATCAGATAGATTCCTGTCAGATTCGACTTGACAGGCATCTGACAAATCTACCTGATGGTCAAATCTGCTGCAAATCTATAAGTGTATGGCCACCTTTACTTTGGAAGAGGTCTTCTGTGCCTACCTTCAGCCTAAGCACACACAACATGCTCTACTGCACACTACACCATGCTCACACACCACAGACACAGCATTTGGAGGGGGTGGGGCAGATTGTGTTTATCTACTGCGGTATGCAGCACAGTCTTTAAGAAAGAAGCAAAGAGCAGCCAGTAATGATGGAATAATTTCTTTATGGCTACAATCAACCCCCCCTCTCAAGCACAGGAGAAAAAAAAATATAACCAAGCATGTTCATTACCCCCTGCTGTACTCCTGTCCTCTAGAGATGGCCCGAACGGTTCCCGGCGAACTTCCGTGGTTCGTGGAGAACTGCAAACTTTTCCGGAAGTTTGATTCGCCCCATAGTGCATCATTAGGGTCAACTTTGACCCTCTACATCACAGTCAGCAGGTGCATTGTAGCCAATCAGGCTACACCACCTCCTGGAGCCACTCCCCCCTTATAAAAGGCAGGCAGCGTCAGGCATTGGACTCACTCGTGTGCCTGCAGTAATTAGAGAAAGGAGAGCTGCTGCAGACTCTCATAGGGAAAGCTTAGTTAGGCTCTTGTAGGCTTGTTAGCTTGCTCCTTGCTGATTCTTATAGCTAAAAAAAGCACCCCTCGACACCTCTTTTGAGAGCTAATCTTGTTCTTGTGATCTATTTTTTTGTGTGTGTGTGTGTGGCCCACTTGCATTATATACAGCCCTGTCAGTCAGTCGCAGCTGGCCTTTGGTGTAATACCTACTCTGTCACTGCCAGACCCAACACATTCAGTGACTACATGTGTGTGTGACAGGCAGCTGCAGATTTGTAATCCCATCCCAATCACTGCACCTGTTCACTGTTCAGTGCACCTACCTACCTACCTACCTACCTACCTACGTGAGTGCACGCATTGTTAATACCACCAGTCATTGCACCTGTTCACGGCGGTAACTGTGTGTGTGACAGGTGCACATTTGTAATACCCATCACTGCATATACCTACCTGTTGTGTTCAGTGCACCCACCTACCTACGTGAGCGCACACAGTGTGCTATTTAATACCACCAGTCACTGTACCTGTTCACGGTACGTGTATGTGACAGGTGCACATTTGTAATACCCATCACTGCATATACCTACCTGTTGTGTTCAGTGCACCCACCTACCTACGTGAGCGCACGCAGTGTGATATACCACTCCGTGCATAGCTGCTAACTGCACCTGTGTGACTGCACATTGTATTAGTCAAATCAGTGCATACGTTTCACTTCATCCCCCCTGATATGGATAAAACGGACAAAACAGGTAGAGGAAGAGGTAGAGGCAGACCCAGAGGAAGGCCACCTGGCAGGTTTGTGCGAGGTCGTGCTGATGTGATTTCCTGCTGCCCTGGACCAATTACAGTGCTCAGAAGAAGGCACGTCCCATCAACTCCCAAGATTGTCAGGACGTGGTTGATTATTTAACACAGAACATCTCATCTTCCGCAGCCACCAGCACTACTACTAGCACCACATCCGTTCCATTTGACACTTTGCAGGAGTTATTTTGTGGGGAATTAACTGATTCACAGCCACTACTGCTACAACCAGATGAAGGTGCTAAGCAAGTTACACCACCTCATATGTGTGAGTTAGGCGACACTATGGACGTAACATGTGAGGAGGAGGATGAAGAAGTACCTGCTGTTGGTGCAGTTTATGAGGAGTTTGAGGCAAGCGAAGCTGGGCAGGATGATTATGATGATGACGATGATAAGGATGTCACGTGGGATCCTAAGAGACAATATGACCAAGGGGACAGTTCAGAGGGGGAGTCAGAGAGGAGTCGGAGGAGACGAGTTTCTGAAAGAAGCAGGTAGAACTCATCGTCAGAAACAGCTGGTGGCAGTGTCCGGCGCCATGTACCGCCACCTATGGACAGCCAGCCACCATGCCCTTCAACGTCAGCTGCTGATGCCACCATAGTGCCATCACCCCAGGGGGGCTCAGCGGTTTGGAAATTTTTAATGTGTCTGCCTCAGATCAGAGCAATGTAGGGACAACTGTCTTATGAAGGCACATGCAGAAAAGGCTCAAACTGCAATGGGAAGAGCACCTGAGCAAAAGCAGCACACAAAAGAAAAGCCACCCTCCTTTTCCTCTTCCTCTTTCAGGTGCAGCATCTTCAGCCGCTTTCTCCCTTGCACCTTCACAGCCACCCTCCTCCACTCCGCCTCTGACCTTGAGCGGTTCCTTCTCCTCTGCCCACAGCAGCCAGGTGTCTTTGAAGGAAATCTTTGAGCGGAAGAAGCCAATTTCTGCCAGTAACCCCCTTGCCCGGTGTCTGACAGCTGGCTTGGCGGAACTGTCAGCTCGCCAGCTGTTACCATACCAGCAGGTGGACTATGAGGTCTTCCATAAATTTGTGGCCATTGGGACACCGAAGTGGAAGATACCAGGCCGCAATTAATTCTCTAAAAAGGCGATACCCAAACTGTACCATGAAGTTGAGAGGCAAGTGGTGTCATCTCTGGTACACAGCGTTGGGTCAAGGGTCCATCTGACCATGGATGCCTGCTCTGCCAAGCACGGTCAGGGCAGGTACATTACTTACACAGCTCATTGGGTCAACCTGGTGACCGCTGACAAGCAGGGAGTACGTGGCTGTGCAGCGGACCAACTTGTGACACCTCCTCGGCTTGCAGACAGGCCTCCTGCCACCTCCTCTCCTCCTGCTACATCCTCTTCACTGTCGTCATCCTGCTCCTCCTTGGCTGAGTGGCAGTTCAACTGTACTGGTGCTGCGATCTCCTCTCCAGCTACACAGCCCCAGCTCCCCAGGGCCTATGCTGGATTCCAGGTACGATGGTGTCACGCCCTCTTAGACAGGTCTTGCCTCAAAGCGGAGAGTCACACTGGAGCAGCTCTCCTGGCTGCTCTGAACAAACAGGTGGATCAGTGGCTGACCCCGCACCAAGTGGAGATTGGCAACGTGGTGTGTGACAATGGCAGCAATCTCATTTCCGCCTTGAATTTGGGAAAGCTGACACATGTACCCTGCATGGCACATGTGCTGAATCTAGTCATGCAAAGATTTGTGTCAAAGTACCCAGGCTTAGAGGACGTCCTGAAGCAGGCCAGGAAGGTGTGTGGGCATTTTAGGCGGTCTTACACGGCCATGGCACACTTTGCCAATATTCAGCGGAGAAACAAGTTGCCGGTGAGACGCCTGATTTGCGATAGCCTGACTCGCTGGAATTCGACCCTCCTTATGTTTTCTCGCCTGCTAGAACAGGAGAAAGCCGTCACCCAGTACATCTACAACTACAGTAGAAGGACCCACTCCGTGGGAGATGGGGATATTCTGGCCCAACAACTGGACACTCATGCAAAATGCATGCAGGCTCATGAGGCTGTTTGAGGAGGTGAGGTGACCAACCTGGTAAGTCGCAGTGAAGGCACCATCAGCAACTTGATCCCGTATGGTTTCTTCCTGAAGTGAGCCGTGCGTAGAGTAGTGGATCAAGCTGTGGAGGAGCGTGAACAGGAACAGTTACAGGAGGAAGCATTGTGGGATCAATTCTCATCAGAACCAGTTGTTTCCTCAACACCTGCGGCAGCACAGAGAGGGGAGGAGGAGGAAGAGTCGTGTGGGGAAGAGGAGTCAGACTCGGATGATGAGGAAGGTGTTTCTTTGGAGGAGGAGGCAGCGGGGGCAGAAGAACAACCGCAGCAGGTGTCGCAGGGGGCTTTTGCTGCTCAACGTTCCCATGTTCGTGGCTGGGGCGAGGAGGAGGACTTACCTGACGTCACTCAGGAAGAGCAAGAGGAGATGGATAGTACGTCTGGATCCAACTTTGTGCAGAGGGTGTCTTTCATGCTGTCCAGCCTGTTGAGGGACCCCCGTATAAAAAAAACTCAAGGGGAATGAGCTGTACTGGGTGGCCACACTACTAGACCCTCGGTGTGGGCACAAAGTGGCAGAGATATTTCCAAATCACCAGACGGCAGAAAGGATGCAGAACAAGCTGGCAACTATGCTTATGCTTTACAATGTGTTTAAGGGTGATGTCACAGCACAACGCACTAAAAGTACCACTGCCAGTAATCCTTCTCCCATGTCCATGCAGGCAAGGACACGATGCTCCAGCGATCTTATGGTGATGTCGGACATGTGGACATTCTTTAGTCCAACGCCTCGCCTTAGCCCTTCCAGGTTCCACCCTCCATCAACGCCTGGACTGGCAGGTAGCTGACTACCTGGCCTCAAGTGTGGATGTAGACACTGCGAGCAGCGATGAACCCTTGGACTACTGGGTGCGCAGGCTTGACCTGTGGCCAGAGCTGTCCCAATTTGCCATCCAACTTCTGCCTTGCCCTGCCTCAAGCTTCCTGTCAGAAAGGATCTTCAGCGCAGCTGGAGGCATTGTCACTGAGAAGAGAAGTCGCCTAAGTCAAAAATGTGTTCAGTACCTCACCTTTATCAAAATGAATGAGGCATGGATTCTGTAGGGCTACTGTCCGCCCGAAGACTAAGTCAGTCCCCGCACACAGCATCTCTGCCTGCATGCCGTGTGACTGCCTGCCCCATGACTAAGTCGCTTCCCACACAGAATCTCTGCCTGCAGGCTTCTTGACTGCCTTCTCCACCACCACCAACAGGGTCCAGGACTCCAGGTGGATTCCTGATTTCTTAAGGCCGCTGCTAGCAGCGGCCACTATACTAATTTTTCTGGTGCGTGTACATGCCTGCCTAATTTTTCTGGCTGCACTGCAGCTGCAACAACAAAACAAAAGGCATGTACATGTGCCAATTCCCCTTCTTGATCATTACCTTGCTGCCGTGAAGGGACTTGCGTATCACAATGAAGCAATGACCGATGGCTATATGAGTGTCTCGGGGGGAGGGGGGCACAACCCAAGATAATAAGGTCGTTCCTTCATTGTGGACAGACCAAATTTGATCAGCTGGACAATTACTGTTGTCCTATCATTGAGCTACCACAGCCCGGCGACCATATGAGCTTGAAAAGCGCTATCGCCTGCACTCTGGCCATGGTGCGCACCAGTCCAGCACGGCCATCACTACACAAATAGCTGTTTGCAGTGCATTACACAGTAAGTTTAGTGTGTCAGTGTGAAGCAGTACTCTAATTACACTCCCTGATTGATGTATACACATGCAAGATGTTTTAAAGCTCTTTAGGCCTGCAATTTAGCATTCAATTTGATTTCTGCCCTTAAAAAGCTGCTTTGCGTCAAATTCAGATTTTTCCCCAAGACTTTTTTCAGATTTTTTTCCCCGAGACAGATTTTTCTCTGTGCTTTCTCTGCACTTCTCTCCACTGACAGTTGGCCTCTCTCTCACTCGTCTACTCAGCTCTTTCCCTCCCCCGATAGCTAGCATCTCTAACTCATCTCTTCACACTTCTGCTGGCCTCTCTCTCCCTCCGCTGTTTGTTGCCATATCCCTACTGTCAGGATTTTCCGATCAGGCGCCCCCTGATGAAATAATATTTTAAACACAGAGGAACTCTCATGAGAGCATGGAGGAATTTGCCATCAGGAAGGTCCCAGTTTTCTTAGAGCCTGGCGTGGCAGCCGACATCACAGGGGGGAGAGGCTTGTCAAATGATTTATATTATTACTGTTATTTACATTTTTTTGATCATATATTGTTTTCTTTTTGCTTATGATTTTTAAAGGGGATTCTGTTGGTTTGTTTTGTTGTTTAGAGTTCAGTTCCTCTTTAAGGCAGTGCATGTGATATACAAACTGCAGTAGACCTTGTTTATAACTGCAGTAGCCTCTTGTTTATAACTGCACTTAAGCCATACTTGACCTATTTGGCCTTGGTAGTAAAGTAGAATGTTCAAAATAAATAGTGGATCCAGCAACTCTTGTGAAGAATTGTCCATCTTCCACTCAGCATGGCCTTTGGCTACCTGACCATTTGTTGACATAAGCCTTCTGTCAACTGTCACTAAATCTAATCTAGTGGAAGTCAGGGCTTTGGCAAGATTTAATAGTCATCACATCTTCTATCTCACTGAAACTTCCTCTACTGCAAATTCATGGTATGTGTTCAGTCTAACTGATTTGAATGTCAACTACTTGAACATTAATTTTAGAGGCAGGTGCCAGGTTCTTCAAATTTCCCATTTACAAGTCTGAATGGTTCATGTTCATTTAAATAAGCATCATTTCACCATATCAAATAAAAGGACTAATCACAATAGCTGGTGAATATGTCTGAGAAATTAACAAAAATAATGGACAGTATCGTCATAAAAGGGAGGGAAGGCTTGCACCTGAGGTATGTTCAGCAACACAGTGCTGGAGTGGAGAGGCTGTCCCAACCATCTGTGGGCTGTGTATTACCCTGAAGGATAAAGTAGGGAGGTGGTTTACTATGAAGAAACCAGCAAACAGTATCTTGTAAAGGAAAGTCAGGAGCACCAACCTTATAGAATAGTACTTTATTCTAGCCAACAAAAGTCCATGTGAAACACAATAGGCAAAGGTTGGCTGAGATTTTTTCAATGTCAACTGTGAACAAGTGCACACCAGTGCAGTTGTTAGGCGGACAATGCTGCTACCTCAGCCACCCACTTGTCTGGCATCCAAAACTTTGCCAGTTGTGTGTTTCCCATGGACTATTTAGCTGGATGGAGTAAAGTACTCTTCTAGAAGGTCATTGCTACTAACTTTCCTTTGCAACATAATAGGCACGTGGGCCATGGGGTACACTAATTATAAAATGAGAATCGGGCATGTATGTTTAGTCACAGTGTAGAACTGCAGATATTATTTTATTCTTGACTGAGCCAAACTTTGTGTAATCAGTTCAAGGCCATTGTTATTCCAGTGAGAAAGATTTATCTTTTTGTATATGTTTTTTTATGAGATTGTTACAGGATGATAGTAAAAAGGGGCTTAATTAACCTTTCCTGGACTGATGCAGTACAAATCTACGTCCAGCAGGTGGTGCTGTGGCCCTGACTGGACTTAGACTCTACGTCACATTGACCGTTGATGTTCCCACCGTTACCGCCAATCTCCCGCTCTGTCCCCGACGCAATTCGCAGGCTCTGCCATTTCTATGACGGCAGAGCTCTGTGAGCAGATCAGGAGCTGTTTTCATTGGCTCTTGGCCCTTTTATCACTGTAAGCCAATCTCATTAACTTACATTGATTGACAGGGTCAGGAGGCAATGAAAGCGGATCCTGACCGGCGCACAGCACTCTGCCGTCATAGATACGGCAGAGAGAGGAGCCTGCGGCGGAGACAGGCGGGCTGATTTGTGCAGCGATTTGTTGGGAAGCAGCGTTTTACTGTGCTAGCAGCCTCTGGTCCTTAAGGGGGCAGAAGCTTCTGGTACTGAAGTGGTTAAGAACCAAGAGCATTTGTAAGCCAAATTATGAAAGCTAACAACAATCTCTTTACATCCCCAAGTTCAACAGGCTCAACAGGGCTCACACTTATGTCCAGTAACTCCTGCACTGAGCTCATATTGCTATTTTATTTTCTAAACAAGACGAAAAGCTGTGTAACTTTTGAACAAGCCTAGTCATGTATTCGTAAATAACATTCATAAGTAAATATTTGCTATCAGAATCATAACTACATTGTGTGTACTTAATGCAAAGCCACAGTGGAGCATTATAAATTACCTGCTTTTGGTAGACAAACGGGTCCTCCTTACTCCTCTTCAGTGTACAAGTGCCAATCATCATGCTGTTTTTGTAGCACATGGTGATTGGTTGTATGGAATTTGTTCGTACACTGAACAGGAGAGAGGAGGATTTCCCACTGCTATAAGCAGGTAATGTGTAATGCTCCATTGCTGCTCTGAATTAAGTACAGGAGTGGGTCTCTCTAGCCCCTGCCCCCCCCCCCCCATGTCATGTGGGTTGCTGGGGTACTGTTACTTGGGCTACCCTAGCTCTCACCTTCATCAAATTACGGCTGGACTATTGAAATGCCCTCTATGCAGGCCTTCCAAATAAAGACTTCCACTGGCTGCAGCTAATACAGAATGCTGTCACAAGGCTGGCAACAAGCCAACCCCGGCATTGCCACGTAACACCAATCTGTTGCTCACTACACTGGCTACCAATAAAATGGAGAATCCTTTTTCAAAATTAGCATGCTAACATTCAAATCCCTACACGACCTAGGCACTAGGTGAAGGATTTGTTGCAACTGCAACACATCACCCCCAGCCTTAGATTAAAAGTATCCAATAACTTGACCACCCCCAGAGTCCAAATAAAACCTTTGGATCCAGAGCTTTCTGTCATGCTGCTCCTACCCTGTGGAATGCCTTGCCAAACTCAAGACATCTCCTACACTGGAGACGGTTAAATCAAAACTGAAAAGTCACCTGTTTAGTCTGGTATTTATGATCACATAACTTTTACCCTGTAGACATCACTATGTACTGATCTGAGACAAGCTTAATCGCTTTGGTTCCAACGTTAGAAAAGCACTTTACAAATATGTTGTACTGTGACTCCCCTGTTTGCTTTGGATTCCACCTGTTCTATTAGGAACAATTCAAAGATACATTACACAAAATATTAAATGATTTTCTCATTTACATATTATACTTCTTATATTCAATGTAATGTAGCTTTCAAAAAGGATGTTGTCCTATTTACAGGAATAGATTCTAATGACTATGTTTATGCCTCTGTTACTTACAGTAAATATAGTAATTACATTTTAATCAATAATTAAAACTTGTACTTTAATAAAAACATGGTAAACTAATAAACAAGATTTACAAGAACGCAATACAAAAATGACTAATTTCTTTGGATGAGCG